>NC_081791.1:28195851-28243351 GCF_963082965.1 Carassius carassius
GCGTTAAATAAGCGCAGTGAAACGGCTCGTGCTGGTGGATGCGAGCCGACGCGTCTTCGCTGCTCGGTGGGTCGGTTGTTCTCGTTCTTCCCGTTTGAGAACAGAGCGGAGTGCTGCAGCGCGCGCACTAATCCAGAGATACTGCGGTAAAAGCGCGCTGAGCGCACGCGCACCCGGTAATAACCCCCCCCCCCCCCATCTTGTTCAGAAGAACAGAAGCTTCGAAATCCTCCTCCCCCCACCACACACACACACACACACACACCATCAGCGGCTCTCCAGCCAATCGCATCTCTCTCCTCTCTTCAGGCCACGCCCCCTGTGGTCCAGAGTCTCTGCGTGACGCTCAGGTGATGCTCGAGTTCGTTTGTTCGAGACTGCTTTCATTCTGAATACAACACCACCTCATACCTGTCTGAAGAAAACAATGCAGTGCTGTCTGAAACACCACAAAGCTCATTTACAGTGTTACAAAAAAATGAAACATTACTAAATGATTGTAAATCTAGTTTTGATGTCTAGTATAGGCCTGATAGTCTAAATGTTGGCTATTCATCTGCACTAGTGTTATGTGCTACTGTTTTGACAGCGTTGATAACATTTCTGACAGATAATATCATGATGTGGTTTTTTGTATTTCCCTTTCCGAATGTGGTATCCTGTCAGCAATAACATGTCTGTGGGCTCTTTTGATAACTATCAGTTTAAGTCGTGCCAATAACATTCATAAGAGCACTAACCAAAGTTATTATCTATATAGCAAAGGTTATTAATATAAACAATAACAGAGATAGGCCTGTGTTGTTGAATGAATAGTAATAAGATGAAAACTCAGCAGATGATGCTGTAATCAAACCGGCATGCCGTGATTGTATCAAATATATATATATATATATATAAAAATATATTATTCGGGTATTTTTATTATTTTGGAAACTGTATCCAAAATCCACTTGGCTCAGAAATCTGAGTTTGTTTAGAAGTGGTGAAAACTGTGTTCGCGTGTATTTACTTATTTTGTTGTTGTTTTTTCCCATTTAATAATGCGCTTTTGTCTCACTATATCTCAGTTTCCACCACTGAATAAAAAATAAAACAAGGTAATTGTGACTTTTTATATGACAATTCAGACTTTTTTCACTTATATTACTTATCAAAAGTCAGAATTGTGAGATAAAAAGAGGCAATTATCTTATGTTTTTAGTGGCGGAAACAGGTTTCTATATAATTTATACCTATTTCTATTTATAATTTATATTCTATATTTTATACCATTGTTCATTGATGTAAAAAAGAAATAAAGCTGTTATTTCGTGTGCTCTTGGGGGCCCTCTGGTGGCCACAGGGGCCTTGAGCAGCCGCTAGTTCACTTATGCCTTAGGACCAGCTCTGGAAAGACAGATAATCAGTAACTTTAGATGATATCAGTAACATTTCCCTCACTACAGTCTCTGTCGATGTCTCTGTAGGGAATGTGGAACTGACGAACTCTGATCACATTATGATGAAACATCAGAAACAGAAACATGTTCAGTTCAGTCTCAGTGCTTTCAGAGCTCTGAACGTCCGGTCTGATTCTGCAGAGATACAGTAAATCAACTTACCACAGTATCTTCTGTCGACTGTTGAAATGTTACATTTTAACCCTTGTTTGATCACAACTGTCAGAGTTGGGACACATTGTTGCAACCGTCCTAACTTACCACAACACTGATGTAAAAGCTTGCAACATTGTAATTTAATGGGTTAATAAAGAACCCCTTTCAATAGCCAGGTCTTCTTTTTTCTTCTTCTAATTTCTTTCCCTCTCACCCTCTCTGTCACACACACACTTATAAAGTCAGTTACATAAAATGGTAGATTTGTCTAATTTGAATTTATAAAGTAAGACTGATTAACTCTTAACTCTTAAGTCACTGTGTATGCAACTTTCCTCCATTGAGTAAACTTTCACAGTTAACAGAATCAGGCTATTATTAAAATTCTTTATTTTGAATAAATTCATATTTTGTATTTTTTTTCCATTTACTTTTCTTTTTATATAGCTCATTGAAGACCTTGTTTATTTATAAATAAAATCTCTATTCATCCTATGTGTCGCCGAATTGAATGATTCCTGATACTATGGCATTATATTTCTGCTAAATGGCGAGAGCACATTGTTGTAGCGTGAAAATATATTAATATAATGAGGAAAATCACTCTGCTGGCACACGTGCTCTCAGATACACACTGCTCTTACCCAGATTACGGTTTATAAAGTTTTAAATGCTTTTTTTTCATTGATTTGCTTCAGGAGGTAAGTGTAGAAAATATACAAAAAAAAAAAAAAATAAGTGTATAGAATCCTGCATGTTTAACGAAGTCTATACTTGGCTTTACATACAGTATCTATGTGTGTGTGTGTGTGTGTGTGTGTGTGTGTGTGTGATTGTGTGTGTGTTAGCAAAATAAATGTGTATATAATATATAATATATATATTGTGCATGTGTTTAATACTTATGTTTACATACGCAAATAACTACCATTTTTTTATTTATTTTAAATGATCAAAATGTGCTCATTTGAAAAAGTCGCTAGATGGCAGTGTGTACTCGCATCTCTAACTTGATTTCGTTTTATTTTGCTCATCGGTTCAAATGTGGTATTGAGCCTGATATGAATAAGCTGCAGTTTGATTTCGTTAAGTCTAAATGTCTGTGCTTCGGTTAATCTCTTAATTTATAAGTCAAATTTGACAAAATTACGAATCGTACTAAAGCGAAGGGCGGCCTCATGAATATTAATTGCGTCCATTCGTCATGGATTGGCTGCGCCCGGCCTGATTAATATTCATGATCTCTTCACAATAGTAGGATTCCGTCGCAGGAGCGACTGCGGCACTTCCGGGGGATGGAAAGTTGTCAACAGTTTCGCAGGAGGAGAAGTAATCTGTAAATCTGAGTTCATTACTGTCGCTTTAAATTAAAAAGCGTCCAGCCAGAAACACCGCCGCGAGAGAAGCGAAGCCGACCGTAGCCACGGATCCGCTGGAGTCTGTGTGATCTGTACTTTATCTGATGCGAACTGATGGAGAATTAACTAACTTCTCGGGTGTGGATGATCAATCTCAAATCGGTCTGCTGGAATCTAACGGGGGTTTAATGTCTGTTTTCAGTTTAAGGGAATATTCTCTCTCCCCAGCGGTTCGAGGTGTGGACGCAACATGTGAACTGAGTCTTTAGTGTGTTAAAGTTCACAAAATCATGGCATTACTCACTGAACTTTGGGGTTAATTCGCATTTTTTGAAGTGTTGGGGGCGGACTCAGAAATCTGTTCTGCACAGGTTTCCCTGATTGTGTTGGTTCTTTGAGATTGAACTGCTATGATTCCTGTCATCTGCTGACCTGGTGAGGGTGAATTTGCTGTAAGTAACGTTAAATGTCAGGTTTCGATGTTGTGTTGTGCAACGCTTCTGAGTGTTTGCTTAAAGCAATATAGAGCAGCGCGCATGCGCGAACTAGTGATGCTGCGCGTGTGCGATTCTGCTCTGAATCTGTGAAATCAAATCTGATTACGGTTTAACTCTAACCCTGATAGCACTTGTCCATCACAGAGGCGTATATTTGACGTCTGCAAGACGTCTTAAAGACATATTCTAAACGTCTAATTGACATCTGATAGGAAACGTCCTGTAGATGTATAGCAGACTCCCTAATGAATGTGTGCTTTCTGCGGAAAAATCCACAATTACAGCCATATGTTAAATATGCATCGATAATTGTAGCTTTTACACCAAATTTTTCAACTTGCTTTAGTTTTATTTAAAGTTTTTTAATTTTAATGAATTTGAATCAAATATGATGCCAGAACTGTATCATTTAAACGTTTTACTCTAAAAGTTGCTTAGTGTTTTTTAGCTCTGGCATAAAATTTCTGAACCGTTTTAGAACTGTAACATGTAAAGTTATCTATTCAGGTTTTACTCTTCAAGTTGCTGACTGTATTTGAGCTTTTTTTAATTTGCTCTAGTCTTAATTTGAAGGTAAATGCATGATCTGGTTTTAATTTGAATTAATTGAGCAATACAAGTTTTACTCTGTAAGTTTCTAGTTTTTGCACAGAATTGCTGAACTTTTTCTCCAGCTTCAGTTTTAATTTGAGGTTAAAAGCATGATCATTTTCCAAAACTAACATTTAGTTGAATTCTATTAAGGTTTTCCTCCTGAAGTTGTTTGAGCATTGAGAGTTTTAATTGAAGTTAAATGTTTTTAATTTGAACCAAACGAGCAGTCAGGACTGTGACTCCAGGCATTGAGATTGTGTTTGATTCTTTTCAGGTTCTGCTCTTAAAGTTGCCGAGATTCACATCACCATTTGGGTTTTTAACTTACAGCTCTCTGCTTCAGAGGCTAAAGGAACATTGACGGAAACAGAACTTCTTGTTTTTGTAGTTACCAAACTTGTCCTGCAGCCCTGAAATGATGTCCTGACACGTTCAGGCCTTGAGCTGCAGCAAGAACCCATGTAAATGCCCTAATTATGGTGTTTTTTTCTTAACATCTCTTGGATTGGCTGTTTGATCTTGAAAGAATCAAATCTGTGCATGCATGGCGATCAGGAGTCTCTGTATTGTGTCCTGAGCTGTGAACACACATACTGCACGACTGCCAGAGGAAACAGTCATCAGAGCCGAGCCTTGCGCAACCGCTGGGCAGAGAACTGCTCTTGTTACTGTACTGGCTGCAGTTACACTCGAAACAGCCGCAGGGAGAAGGAGGACAGAGCCAAGTGCAATGGAATAAATTTGTGTAAGTTTTAGATTTTTACATGCAAGTTCACCTGAGGACAAAGAATATGATTTATCTATTCCAGATTGACCTGAGAAACTGAGCGGAAGACGACCAGTCTCGCTTTCAAATGGTTAGGATATTAGTTTCTTAAAGCTTTTTGCTGTTTGGTTTCTACTGCAAAATAATGAACAAAGATCGGGTTTGGAGCACCCAGGGATAAACTAAACTCATACCGCTCAGACACACTCGGTCCAGAATGAGTGGCGGAAAGAAACGAAGTGGTTTTCAAATCACCAGCGTCACGTCCGACTACAATCAGGGTTCTGGAGAACTCCATTCGGAGGAGCTGGGAACTCAAAGAGCCACGCCCCCTTCTGGCAGAAACCCCGCCCATGGGAGGAGCCCCAGAAGCCAGACATCATCGCCCACTCAAATCCTATCCAATGGGCTGTCCCTGCGCCAAAACCCCGCCCTCCAAATGCTACAGAGCTCCAGTCACCCGAACACGCCCGTCATGGCTAGGAAGCAGAATTCGCTGGATGCCACCGGGGCGTCACGTTTCCGCGTCGTGCGTTTGGATCAAGGACCGGGCGAGCCATATAAACGCGGCCGTTGGACATGTGTCGATGTGATGGAGAGGGAAACTGAGGAGCGGGGTCTCCGCCAAGTGATTGACAGCATGAGACACGCCCACTCTTTGGAGTCCTTAGAGATGATCGGGCTGGGCGGAGCCGAAGGAGCGGTAGGCGGAGCCAGACTCAAACCGTTGGCCGTGCACTTAGGTCACTTGGTACACTCACAGGGCACCACCCACCTACTGACAGACTCCGCCCACAGCGGCCCGCCCTCACCCACACACGACCAGTGTGACTCACAGCCAATCATTTCGCCGAACACGCCCCGGACACGCAACATACCTGCCCCGCTGCGGCTCGACTTAGATGCCGTTGGAAAGGTGAGAATCTCACACTCATCTGTTTCACTCATCCATTTCTTACTCAAAGTCTTGCACACATTTTCTCTTCGTAGCTTCGGACCACACGCTCTCAGCCGGTGTCTCCCAGACCGCACCTGGGTCGGGAAAGTGCCTTCCATCCCGCTCTGACGCCCATCCAGACGCCGTCCGCCCTCGCACTGGCACAGTCCATGTTCGGAATGGGACAAGCGTTTGAGTTCGTGGGAGACGACGGGTGAGACAAGTCTTTAAAACGACATGAGTGATCATGCTTTGGTTCTGTATGTCACTGTAAACTAGCAAGAACGACAACTATAATGATAACTGTATATTTGAATATCGTTATAGTTATCTTTAAAGGTATTGTCCGTTGGTGTTATACAGTACTGATTGTGTTAAAGCAGCTTTACAGTGTTAAACAGGAAACGTGTGCTGATAATGCAGGAGGACGATAGAAAACACTCAGTTTATCAGTTAAAGTAAATTCAGTGATGTCATCATCCAGCTCAGTTCAGTTCTATTCAAATAGTGTATGTGCAGTCTAGTCGACAATGGTGCCAGATATTAAGTGACCCCATCTAAGCAATCCAAAGGTGCCTGGCAAGGAACCAAAACTCCATCGGTGACAGAAATGGAGAAAAAACCTTGGGAGAAACCAAGCTCAGTCTCTGGCCAGACGAAACCAGCATGGTGTGGTTTATTTAACACAGGTCAGATAGTTCTCTAGTAGGAGTCATCCATTGGTGTGGATGAGTCTTAAAGTGCCCTTATTATACAATATGAAAGGTTCATAATTTGGTTTTGGAAAGTCCCCAACAGCTGGTCAACATGCATGCAAGGTCAACAAACCCTTTCATTTTCTTATAATATGCATTTGATTTTACATTATTTCTCAAGGACTGTCAAACGATTCGTTCGAAGATTCTTCTTTCCAAACGCCTCCTTTGCTCTGATTGGTCCGATGACCCAGTCTGTTGTGATTGGTCAACTGCGTCCTATTATAATAAAAATGTTGCTCCATTCTGTTCTAAAAATAAAGAATCAGAGAGGAAAAAGTTGATTTACACTTATGTTAGCAAACCTATGGAAGACCGTTTCTGCCACTAAATAAAAAATTAAAGTAGGTAATTGCGACGATTTTTTTTCTTCCCAGAATTGTGTGATAAACTCGCAATTCTGACTTTTATTAATTGCGAGTTATAAAGTCAAAGAAAAAAGTCAGAATTGCGATACATGAACTCACAATTGCGACTTTGTATCTTTCAGGCTTACCTTGTTTTTTTTATTTAGTAGCGAAAACAGGTTTCCATACAAACCGGACCCACAGCTTGGTATTAAAGACCCAAACAATGATTCAGTTCAATTCAATTTTATTTGTATAGAGCTTTTTACGATACAAATCGTTGCAAAGCAACTTTACAGAAAATTACGTTTCTACAATATTTAGTGGTACCTTATAAGTGATGACTGTCAGTTTGTGCGCATATGACAGAAATGTACGGAAAAATCAATTAAAGACGTAATCAAACAGATGACGAACACTATTAACAGCAATTATTATGATGCAATCACAATTATAGCTAAATGTTTTAGTTCTGTATGTTGTTTGAGGGTTAGCATCATCTGAGGTCCTCTGAGGGGTTATAGATTATATTATAGATTATATTAATAGTGAATGTGTTTTGTTCTTATTGTTCTGCTGTGCGTCAACTGATGTCACCTGTTCCTGATTTGAGGTTTAAAGTTCTGGTTTCTCAGACTTTTGTTTGACTCTCTGTCTCACACATAAGCTAGTTGTGACTCGTCTATATTTAGGTGTGAGTTGAGTGCACTTGTATTTTTAGAGAGTTGAGTGGTTGGAAAGGTTATTCTCTTGGTTTCTCGAGGCCCTGACGAGCGTTCTCACACCGCAGTGCTTACTGTCACAGACCCGGAGGAAATACCTCAGTCACACACACACACACACACACACACACACTGCTGTCCTGAAACACACAACACAAGCACATCAACGCAGACGCAGATATTTTCTGAACGTGAACCGTGTGTTTCTTGCAGTGTGTTGGCCGGACGGCTGGAGTGTATACTTGTGTAAAGCATGTTTCTGGCCTTCGTGTTTATTTTCCCCTTCGTTCTGTCGCTCTCTCTCAGCTTAAAGCTGCATTAGTGCAGGAAAAAAGGCACCTTTCATGAAGGAGGAAAGTTAGAAAGAAAGTGGAACTGCAGAGAAAAACCGAGAGGTGGAGAAGTGTGTTTCTAACTCTCGTATCATGATGATGTGGTTTCATGAATCACTGATCAGATGGCTGATCACACACACACACACACACATACAAACTCACGCAAACACACACACACACACACATACAAACTCACGCAAACACACACACACACACACATACAAACTCACGCACACACACACACACACACAAACTCACGCAAACACACACACACATACAAACTCACGCAAACACACACACACACACACACACACACATACAAACTCACGCAAACACACACACACACACACACACACACATACAAACTCACGCAAACACAAACTCACGCAAACACACACACACACACACTCACACACACACACACAAACTCACGCAAACACACACACACACACACAAACTCACGCAAACACTCACACACACACACACACACACACACACACAAACTCACGCAAACCACACACACACACACAAACTCACGCGAACCACACACACACACACAAACTCACGCAAACACACACACACACACATACAAACTCACGCAAACACACACACACACACACAAACTCACGCAAACACACACACACAAACTCACGCGAAAACACACACACACAAACTCACGCAAACACACACACACACACACACATACAAACTCACGCAAACACACACACACACACACACATACAAACTCACGCAAACACACACACACACACATACAAACTCACGCAAACACACACACACACATACATACAAACTCACGCAAACACACACACACACACACATACAAACTCACGCAAACACACACACACACACACATACAAACTCACGCAAACACACACACACACACACATACAAACTCACGCAAACACACACACATGCAAACTCACGCAAACACACACACACACACATACACACTCACGCAAACACACACACACACACACGCAAACTCACGCAAACACACACACACAAACTCACGCAAACACAAACTCACGCAAACACACACTCACACAAACTCACGCAAACACACACACACAAACTCACGCAAACACACACACACACAAACTCACGCAAACACACACAAACTCACGCAAACACACACAAACTCACGCAAACACACACACACACACACTCATGCAAACACACACACACACACACAAACAAACTCACGCAAACACACACACACAAACAAACTCACGCAAACACACACACACAAACAAACTCACGCAAACACACACACACACAAACTCACGCAAACACACACACACAAACTCACGCAAACACACTCACACAAACTCACGCAAACACACACACACAAACTCACGTAAACACACACACACAAACTCACGCAAACACACACACACACAAACTCACGCAAACACACACAAACTCACGCAAACACACACACAAACTCACGCAAACACACATACACAAAGTCACTCAAACACACACGCATTAACAAACACACAAACACACATACACAAACACATATACACAATCACACACTCACACACACATATAAACACAATCACACTCACAAAGTTGCACACACACATATACACAAACACACATACTCACACATACACAGTTACACACACTTTCTGTTGTTTTTTGCTGAGGTGAAATGAGAGCCTCTGGAGCAGATCATGACATGAGGTGGTGTGTGTGTGTGTGTGTGTGTGTGTGTGTGTCCTCCGTCCGTCGGCTGATATCTGATTCTACAGTCAATATTGACTTTATTTCCCATGCTCCAGTTCATGTACAGTGCACACGGTGTTCATATGCAGCGCTCCTTTCCACAGCAGCAGTTCATCATACCATCAAAATAAATTCTATTTTGCATAAATATCAAAAAATTGTAAGAGGGATAGTTCACCCAAAAATGATAATGCTAGGAAATCAAAAGGGTTTTCCAAGGCTTTCTTTCTTCTCAGGAAGTGCCTCAGTGTCTTCTGTCCATGTAATGACAGTTCTTCAGAATCTCTTCTTTGTGCTCAACAGAAGAAAGAAACAACTGGAAGCATATGACGGTACCCATGCACTTCCATAGTATGGAAAAATATTATGGAAGTCTGTGGTTAGCTTTAAATGTTTGACCAACGTTCTTCAGAATAACTTTTGTGTGTCTTCAGCAGATAAAGGAAAGTCAAACATGCTTGATTGAGAAATGCTGACAGAATGATCATTTCTTTGAATCAGTAGTTACATTATGAATTCTGTTATCTATGACTTCAGATAAGTATAGCATTCAGTGTATAAGTTGCATTTTATTATTACATTCAGAAATAATGCTAAATACCACTATATATAATGAAAAGTTTATAAAAACTTGTATTCCAGTTCCCTTCACAACAAATCCTTTACATGTAATGGTATTCAAAACAGAACAGAAATGCAAAAAAAACATAATTGCACAAAATTTATTCTGAAGGTCAAGTCTAAAAAAATTTATTTCAACTGAAACCTAGGTTTGGCGTTGAGAATAAATGTCTTGTGATTTATATCGTGTTCTGTTCCCAGAGGATTTGCTGTGTGTAAATGAACAAATACACTCAGGCTCACACTCCTCTCATTCAGTGCCAATGTAAATGTGTTTTGCATGCTAATTGCATTATATAAATAGCTTTGGAAAATAAATCATAACCGATTATAGATAAGTAAAAAAAAAAGTGATATTTTCCGGTATGTTTTATATTTGAGTACGGATGCAGTCTGTGTTTGTGTGATATTTGATGAAGTGGGTGGAGTGTGGAATGCTGGGATCTGTGTGGGCGGGCCGAGAATCCCAGCGTGAGCCGTGATTGGCTGCAGGGAACAGTGGGCGGAGAACTGAATCAAAGAGTGCAGTGTTGTATGTGTGTGTCTGACTCTACATGTTTACACATGTTCTCTGTGTTGTGTGTCATACGGGAACACACACACACACACACTTACAGACGTATCCCGAGGCAGGAGAGATCTGGAGAGCTCAAACAGGTGGACTTTCTCCCCAGATTACTCTAATCCATCCAGGATCGGCCAGTTTGAGGGATTTGAGCGTTCAGATGTGATGAAGGCTCTCACCAGGATCACACTCAACCTCAGGACGCTCGTAACTTGACTGCATTTTTTACTGAAATGAACGGTTCTTGTCTTTTTTTTTTTTCAGTCAAACATTTGGGTGTAAACTGCGGAGCTAGATTAGTATACTATTATAGATTTATTCATATTTCAAATTACCTTTCATTTTTTATATTTTCATAATAGTTTAATTTTTAGTAATTTTATTAGCTTTTTTTTATATAACTAGTTAAGTTTAACACTTTATTCATTTTCCAGTAAGTAATAAACTTATTTCATTTAACTAAAATTTAAATTTCTCCATCTAATATTTATATTTTATATAATTCCAGCTTTTGTTAATTTTAGTTAATTATAATAAACCTGAGTGCATCTCTGTTTCAGCTTTATTTAATGCATGAAATGTGAAATTTAATCACCGCCCTGATTTTTTTAAATATTAATATTTTGATTTATTTTTTAGTCCGTTTTGATTTATTTCCAGTTAGTAATTTTAGTGTTTAAACTTAATTTATTTAGTTGCCAAGAAAACATTTCAAAGTTTAAAAAGAAGTGCATTACTATTTTTATTTTTATTTTAGTTTTATTACTTGTATGTATGTTTTTCCAATCCCTATTTAAATTTGTATTTAATTATTTTCATGTTTAGATGCAGTAATTAATTTTAGCTTCAACTTTGACAATTAAAGTTATTTCCCAAAGGCAACATTTCTAATTTTCATCTGGTTTAAGTGTTTCCATCTTAAATTTATATTTAATATAATTTCAGCTTTATTCCAAATAACAAAAGTTTTTATTCAGCTTTAGTTTGTTAATAGCCGTATGATTTTAACTAATATTGTTTTATAACTTGGATGAATTATGCAGTTTAATGCACCACCCTGATTGAGATTTTATATTTTCATATAGATGCTTTTTAATAGTTGTATATTCTAAAAGATACTGCTCACTTTTATATCTTCCAGTTACTATTTGTGAGTAGCTTGTAGTGTAGTTAACAACTTTTGTTGACCAGTTTTCGATGATGAGGATCCAGCGTCTGAACATGACTGGCTCTAGTTCTGCTGATGTGCAGCGGTATTTTTGACTGTTTCATGGCAATGAATGAGTCAGATCCTGCCCGGATGTTTCTGAAAGGAGTCAGAGGAAACAATTACATGATGTCTCTTCCCCACGTGCACGATTGAGCTTCCTTTCCACATGTGTTTTTTGTTTTTTTGGCGTGCTGATTATCCACCATGTTTGTTAACGTACGCAAGATGGTGTCCATTTTTGAAAGCAAAAAACAGCCTCGTCCGTTATCACTGCCTCCACGTGAACAAACAGAAAGAGAGAATGAGAATACAGCACAGTCCTCTGAGCCACACCCCTCCTCGCTGGGCCCCGCCCCTTCCTCTGTGATTCACAGGCCACGCCTCCACGCAGGAGAACGAGTGAGAGACGCCGGTGGAGTTCCAAGGGTTCGTGATTCGTGGCCATTGGGGAAGCTCGATTACTACCAAAGGGGTGGTCGCTTGGCAGTTTCCATGGAAACCAAAGAGCCAATCAGCAGCATGCACTTGCCACATACAATGTCCAAAAACACACTTTCTGGCCCCAGAATGCCGTCCATCCCAAAACAAGACAGAATGTGTTCATCCAAACCCATTTTAAGCTCAAAGACGCTCTCCTGGACAGAAACGCATACAGCGCCACCTGCTGGTCAGACTCTAACGCAGAGCTCATGTTGTGTTAGCGATCAGAAATGTCAGAATCCTGTGAATTCTTCTGTGAAAGTGGAAAGAGGTGGGGCTTATGTTCACAAACAGAGGCCCCGCCCATCTGACTCCACCCTCCTTTCTCTTCTGCTGTTCTTCCACAGGTAACTGGGTCAGTTTGGGTCTACAGTGTGTTTGTGTTCACTTCGGTGTGTGTGTGTAATTGTGTTAGTTGAGATTGTCATTCATTTTTTCTTAGGGTGGTTTATGATGTGGTTGTGGGCACTGAGAGCATCTCACGAGGGTTTCTGTTATGAGAACCATGTGCTGCCCAGCACACTCAGAACAATAGCATCAGTGTTGCACACATACCTCCGGTCCTCTTGAAGACCTGTGTGTGCTGTACTGCTGTTTAACTCAAGTAGCATGTTTGCTAGCGCTTAGCAGAGTAAAGAGAGCACCGCAGCGTTTGTTCTCCAGACATGAATGATTCCTCAAATCGCACCATTTTCACTTGGTAGATAAGAAAATAATCGAAGAAATAAAGCAGACGCATACTAAAGGAGGAAGCCACAAATCTTCCCTATAACTGTCTAGAAGCAGCCACTTATAAATAGCATAGCAACTCCCATGAAACACCCAATAGTCCACCTAGAAACGGTCCCGAGTTCGAATCCTGACTTTAGGACCATTCCCGATCTTTCTCCCATTTCACTTCCTGTCATCTCTGATCTTTCCTGTCATAATAAAGGCGAAAATACCAAATAAATAAAGCTTTAAAAAAGAAACCACCTAGAAACAGCATAGCAACGACTTTGAAAAACCCGATAAACCACCATTAAATGGCCTAGTAACTGCTTAGAAAAAGTATATAGAAAATGTAAATAAACTACTTAGAAACAACCTATGAAAGCCTGGTAACTGCCCTAAAGGACACACGTGCGCATTGACTTGGTTTTGCACTGATTAGTTGTTCCACAAGGTGGCAGCACTGGCTCACACCGTTGTTCACAGAAGAAAACAAAACCAAAGAGACAAATAGTCTAATCGCGATTATTTGATCTAACCAACCACGATTATTGTGCTTTATATACGGCACAAGGGGGAGTCATACACCAAAAGAAACAGAAGAGCACCAGTTTGGTTTTTCATGCACTGTATAGCCTATATCATCTGAAGTTATGACAGTCAGCACAGTAAAACTCTCTCTCCATGAAGATATATTCCCATTATAATACTTGATTTGTAGATAAAGGTCTGGTGATTCGCATAAAATACGTCATCGAAATCCGTCGAAGGACTGTTCCAATGTCGAGGATCCTCGGAATTTCAACCAAGGACTGAGTCCTTCGTTCGAAAAATATCCCATACACAGGAAAGGATGCGTATGTGTAGCCTTCGCGCTCTTCGCGCTCTCAAATCACCCACAATCCTACGCGCAGCTATCTTGTTCAAAAATTCAAAAGTCGGAGTCGGAGCGTTAACGGTTTTTATTTACGTTCCCAAAAATTTGTTATAACTGTAGTAAATATGAGTAAAGTTTAACGTTTTAATGCCAGTACAAATTACTACCATATTGATATTGTAAATTATACAAATACAAATTACGTTAGTGATGGATAACTGAACTGGACCTGTCATTTAACAATTGTTAGCTTGGCTGTGTCACCGGCATTTCTTTTATAAATAACTAGTTAAGTTGTCCAAAGTAATTTAACGTTAATATTATACCATTCACAGCATTATTCAAACGGACCTTTTTACTGACGCAATGACGTGCACTTGCAAGCCTGTTACATTTACGTGTTCTCCGAATGCTAAAGAGGAGCCTCGCCTAGCCTCTGAAGGAAGTGACTTGGAACGACCAGTCCTGCCAAGGAAGAATCCTTGACATTGAGAAACACCTCATGTGGAGTGGAGCGCACTGTGACTCCATGTTGCTTCAAGCACATCATTCTGCACCCTAGATGTGCATTAGCGTTGCGTTTCCAAGCTGCTTCAAGCACATCATTCTGCACCCTAGATGTGCATTAGCGTTGCGTTTCCAAGCTGCTTCAAGCACATCATTCTGCACCCTAGATGTGCATTAGCGTTGCGTTTCCAAGCTCCTTCAAGCACATCATTCTGCACCCTAGATGTGCATTAGCGTTGCGTTTCCAAGCTGCTTCAAGCACATCATTCTGCACCCTAGATGTGCATTAGCGTTGCGTTTCCAAGCTGCTTCAAGCACATCATTCTGCACCCTAGATGTGCATTAGCGTTGCGTTTCCAAGCTGCTTCAAGCACATCATTCTGCACCCTAGATGTGCATTAGCGTTGCGTTTCTAAGCTGCTTCAAGCACATCATTCTGCACCCTAGATGTGCATTAGCGTTGCGTTTCCAAGCTGCTTCAAGCACATCATTCTGCACCCTAGATGTGCATTAGCGTTGCGTTTCCAAGCTGCTTCAAGCACATCATTCTGCACCCTAGATGTGCATTAGCGTTGCGTTTCCATGCTGCTTCAAGCACATCATTCTGAACCATAGATGTGCATAAACATTGCGTTTCCAAGCTGCTTTAAGCACATCATTCTGCACCCTAGATGTGCATAAACGTTGAGTTTCCAAGCTGCTTCAAGCACATCATTCTGCACCAATAGATGTGCATAAGCGCTGCAACTCCATGTTGCTTTAAGAACATCATGCTGCACCCTGGATGTCTACAAGAGCTTTGTGCCCCTCCGTTTGAAGGGTTTCACATTATCAAAGTTTTGCTCACAAAATGATTAATAGAAGCCTTTCTTTTTCTCATGATGTTCTAGAAACAACCCAGTAACAGCCTATAAACAGCATAGCAACCACCAAGAAGCAGTCCTTACATCATGGTGGCAATGATTGTGTTTGAAAAGTTTCAGTTGATTGAGTAACATTGTTGTGTGGAAAAACCCCTGCATTTGATGATCAAGATGATTAATAAAATATAATTTCTGTTCATTTCTATTACAGCGGAACTAACAGCAGCATGATCGCCATCGACAACAAGATAGAGCAAGCCATGGTGAGATCGCACACAATCATAATAGTATTCATAGAAATACAGATATTCTTTGTCTAGCCAAACTTTGTGTGTTGTAAAATATTTTTGATATATTTAAATTTTGAAGGCTTTTTTTATGTGACTGCTGAAATGTATTACATACGGAAGCCCATTTCCACCACTAAATATAAAATAAAACGAGGTAATTGCGTTTTTTTATCTTGCAATTTTGACTTTATGACTCGCAATTGCAAGTTTAAACACAAGTCATAATTGCGACATAAACTGGCAATTGCGAGAAAAAAACTCTGAATTGCAACTTTATTTATTGTGACTTTTTTTCTCAGAATTGCGAGTTATAAAGTCAGAATTGCGAGATAAAAAGTCGCAATGACCTTGTTTCATTTTTTTTCAGTGACAGAAACTGAGTTCTATAGTTGCATGTGAGTGTATTCAGAGTATAATATGCAGCTTAAGCAGTAGATCATGGGGCTCGTGACACCAGGGTCACAGGTTCGATTCCCAGTGAATGCATGCGCTGATGAGATGTAAATGTGTTTCTGCAGGACCTGGTGAAGTCTCACCTGATGTTGGCGGTTCGAGAGGAGGTGGAGGTGCTGAGAGAGCAGATCAAAGAGCTGTCAGAGAGAAACGCTCAGCTAGAGAGAGAAAACTACATCCTGCGAGCCCTCAGGGACAGAGACTGAGCCAATCACATGACACTCACACCAGTGCATCATGGGAGATGTAGTTCAGTGAGAAAAGGGATGGAATGGTTGAACGCGTGTGTGTGCAGAATTGACCGATTAAGTGCCTTAATGACCGATAGCGCTGCTCACATACTCTAATTAAGAGATCATTCTTCAATTATGATTTTTATGACGCCCTAAACAGTGCCTATTTATTACTGTCTGTGTGTGTGTGTGTGTGTGTGTGTGTGTGAAAGAACTGCTCACAACTAGGTTAATAAGTCTCTTTATGTTGCCATGGTTAGAACCAGCACTGGTTGAGATTTAGTTGTTAACTCACCCTCCCTCTCTCTTAGTTGAATAATAATTGATCTGTAATGCATCAATGACTGCTCTAATAAATAACTCTCACTACACTGGCTTTGTGCTGAATTTACTGCAGAAATAATACTAATATACAAACATCGTCAAAACAAGACTACGACTCGTTCTCTGAGAATATGTTTGAATTAAGTTGAGGTTTAACTAGTTTTGACTGGAAACCACGAGAGCTGTATCCGCTAAAAAATAAAAAATCTTGCAGTTAAGAGTTTTTATTGCACAACTGCGAGTTTACATAAAGTTTTTTTTTTAAAGGCAGAATTTTTAGATGTTACAAATCTGAAAAGAAAAGATAAAAAGACGCAATTACCTTTATTTTTATTTTGTGGCGAAAAAACGGACAAAACAGAATTGGCATATATAAAGAATTCTTAAAATTTTCAGGAAAGAAAATTGGCAGATAGAATTCGAGAAACTCAGAATTTTGAGGAAAACGTCAGAATTGCGTAATTAGAACTTGGAATTTTGAAAAAAAACCTAAGAATTCATGTTTTATAATTGAAAATTTTCTTAGAATTTTGAAGAAAAAAAAGTCAGTTTTATTTTTTATTCTGTGGTGGGCAAATTTGTGGGAAAATGGGAAACTGAATTTAGTAAACTCGGAATTCTTAGGAAAAAAATTCAGAATTGTGAGAAAAGGAGTCAAAGATTGTTCTGGATCTTTCAGGATGTTCAGTGGCGCTCAGCGGGTGTTGCGTGCATCACTCCAAAAGAAGTTAAATAAAAAGTGCCCATCCGTAATAAAAAAGTGTCTCATACGGCTCTAGGGGGTGAACAAAGGCCTCCTGTAGCGAATCCATGCGTTTTGTAAGAAAAATAACCATATTTGAAAGGAATAATCACTTGAATCTAGCTTGGGTTCACTTACAGTTTAACAGACATTCACATAAAAAACAGCTGTTTGAAATAATACAAATATTTAACTATATTACTGCTTTTGCTTTATTTCTAATAAAAAAAATGCAGACTTGGTGAGCAGAAGAGACTTCTTTTAAAAACGCATTAAAAATCTTACTGTACAAAAACTTGTAGGTGTTTTGAACTGTGTGCTTATATGTATATTTATGGGCTTCGTCATGAAAGTTCGTCATGTCACAGATAGCACAGCTACGTCTGTTAAAGATCTCTTCATCTGGAAAGCATCTGCTGTGTACAAACATCTGATAGACGTCTTTAAGATGTCAGTTTTACATCCACTCTGAAACAAAAGGACACGTATTGTCGTGTTGATTTGAGAATCTTTAGACATTTGAACTGGAAAACTAAAATATGGAATAAAAACTTTTTTTGTGTGATAAGTGAAATTTTGAATGATTTTAACAAAATAAAAGGGATCTTACAAAATGCATATTTCTTTTTATTTAGTACTGTCCGGAGTAAGATATTGTACATAAAAATGTTTATGCATTAAGAGCCGGGGGGGTGAAAACTTTTGAACAGGATGAAGATGTCCAAATTTTTCTGCGGAAACCCTGTTGATTTACTTAATTGTGTCATGAAATTAACTAAACAGTCTTAATGTTCCTAGAATAATGAGGTTAAACTTGTACATTATCTTAAGGTGTGTCAGCAAAATGAGATCATTTATGAAAATCACATTGAATCTGGAGATGATTCATTTCTGTGTGTTCTGTCATGAATCAGCAACACGCATAGGTTTGTTATTCAGGTCATGGGTTAGATAACGCAAGGGTTCTGGTGAATAATGCAGAGCTGCTAGCGTTTGACGCATTATATTTCACATTTAAATTTTCTCTGTATTTTTTAATCAAATAATTGCAGCTCTGATGAGCATTAGAAACTTCTTTGAAAAACATTAATTCTTACTGACCCCAAACATTTGAACAACATTATGTATATTATTTATTTACCTGTTTCTTTAAAATCTTTTAAGCTCAACTGTTTATGGTTGGTATAGTAATAAAGAATTTAGTTGTTGCTTCAGGTCAGCAGGCAGTATACTGTGAATACTGAATAGTATTGAGTGAAGCAGGTTTGATGTGTTTATTATGGTGTGTGTGTGTGTGTGTGTGTAGTTCCTGTCTCTGCCACTAGAGGCTTCTACAGTCCTGACAAGATGCTCATGGAGACTCCGCTGTTGCCAGGCGACCGCATCACTATGCCCCGCCCACAGCCTGTCCCTAGACCCGCCCACACAACCTTTCACCTACATCATCAGCTCAAACTCTGGGAGTCATGAAGTGTGTGTGTGTGTGTGTGTGTGAGAGAGAGAGAGAGAATGTCTGCTTTGATTGGTTGATGACTGTCTGTGTGTCATTCATATTGAAAGATGTATATTATGAATGTATTGTTTTTTAGCTTAATGTGAATTAATGTAATAGCAATAAATATGTGATTATTTAAATACTATATTGGCACTGATTGAATGTACAAACACACTCTTGCTTGAGGAAATCTGCACAGCAGCTTAACGTTCACCGGGGTTACTCATTAAAACAATCAATTCACAAATTAATTAGTGTGAGTCAACAAGAGCTGGTGTGTTAAACGTCTAAAAGTGTGAATCGAAGAAACAAATCTGCCATAATTCACCCTAAAATCAAAGGAAAATAAATTATATTTCACATAATATTTCATTATATTTCAAATTATATTTCACATTATATTGAAATTATATTTCAGAAATTTCATCATCATTTAAATTTTTTGCATTATGACTATTTTCTAAAATTAATCTCATTAGCACCTCAAATTCTCTAAGGTATTAATTATAACTTGTAATAAAGCACCTTATAATGCATTGTATGAAAAAGTGTAACTAGTTTTTATAATACTTATCTTTACCATTTTAGATAGTATAATTAGCCTAATTAAAACAAGACAGTCAACCAATTAGAGATGCAATAACAAGGAACCTGATGCACAGTTATTTATTTAAAAAAAAAGGTATTATGAATATTTTTATTATGCATTATACATAAAGGCTTCAAGTAAAGTGTTAATTATTACATAAGTTACTACAAATAGTAGTATAGTTCACATGCAAATTTACACAATTTAATTGTTTTAATGAAAATGCAAAAAAAATCTATATATCATCAAATAGGTTTCATTGTTGAAAGAATAATGCATGATTTAAAAAAAATATATATATATTTTAGGTAGTTCATATAAACTTATACAGTGCTACATAAATAGGTATAGTGTACTTTACATGCATATTGACACAAATTACTTTACAATTTTTTTATGGCATTACTGTAATAAAAGTGTTTTTTATTAATTATAAGGGGTTTGATAGTTCACAAAAGTCGTACATTTTTAATATTTTAAGTGTTTCACACCATACTATAAACTATAGTGATACAAAAACACTACTATAGTTCAT
This sequence comes from Carassius carassius, assembly GCF_963082965.1. Lineage (NCBI taxonomy): Eukaryota > Metazoa > Chordata > Actinopteri > Cypriniformes > Cyprinidae > Carassius > Carassius carassius. The sequence continues at coordinate 28,216,008 of NC_081791.1, forward strand.
ACGCACTGTACTTACTAGAAGTAGTTACATATTAACTAATGTAGTTTCTCATCTTCAGAGTGTTTGGTATCTTTGATCTTGAGGTGAGTCTGTGTGTGTCTGATGGAGAGATCGGCGTGTTCCTCCTGTGTTCCTCTGAGTGTGATCGAGTGGATTCGATCAGTTCCTGTGCTGCTGGAGGTGGCACTGATGTCCAGCGGTGGGCGGCACAGAACAGGAGCACATTCAATAACCGTCCTGCAGCTCTGAGCCGTGTAGAGCGTGGTGAAGATGAAGGAGCCGTGGCGGCTCTGAGCTCTCCTCCAGAGAGAGATGGACGTGCTGGAGGCTTCTGGAGCTGGTTCTGGAGCTGGTTCTGGTTGGTGTGGGAGCTGTGGGAACCGATCAGACTGGGAGGAATGGGAGGACCAGTCGCTCTTCACCGACACTGAGCTGGCGGTGTTAACGACGCTGTGTGTGCCGCTGCTGCTGCTCGGCCTGCTGGGAAACGCCCTGACCATTCTGGTGGTGTGGCGACGCCCACAAATGAGAAGCACCACCTACCTGTACCTGAGCAGCATGGCCATATCAGACATCCTCATTCTGCTGCTGATGCCTCTGGATCTCTATAAGGTAATCGAGGGTTGACGTGCTGTTAAAAAAGCTTGCATGTCGCCAACTGTATCATGTGACAGATCACCTTTGGTTGCCACTGCAACTTGTTGCTGGTCATTTGTATATCATTAAGTTCTTACGTATTTCCAATAGTCGAATTGCTGCTAATCGATGACAGGTTTCTGTACGTGTGTGTAGGCATGTATTATTAGTTTTATTATTTTCCCTCGCAATTTTACCTTTCTATCTCACAATTCAGACTTTTCTTGCACCTCTGAGGGAAAGAAAAATTGCAACATTGTCTCACAATCGTGAAAAGAAAGTCAGAATTGCGAGAAAAAGTTGCAAGCACTTTTTTTTTTTATTCTGTGGCGGATGCAAGATATAAACTCAAAGTTGAAACTTAAAATTGCTGGAAAATTCAGAATTGAGACATTGGACTCATATTTGGGTTGAGTTTATATCTCACAGTTTTCATTTAATACATCTCATAATTCTGAATTTTTTATCTCAAAATTGTGACTTTATATCTCACCGCTCTGATTTAAAAAAAAGTCAGAACTGCACGAAAAAGTCTGAATTGTGAGATTAAAAAGTTGCAACTACCATACATTTTTATTCTGTGGCAGAAACAAAAACACAACAGAATGAAACTTTAATTGTGAGAGCAAAATTGAGAATTATGAGTTAAATTCTGACTTAAAAATTTCATAGTCTGATTTTTTTTCTCAAATTTTGTTTATAACTCACAGTTCTGACTTTATATTTTTATATAGCATTAAAAAAAACATCTGAATTTTGATGAATTGTGAAAAAAAGTAATTACAACTTTTTTCTTTATTTACGATATTCACAAACTCTTAAATTTTAGGAAAAAAGTCAGAATTATGAGATATTTTCAGAATTATGAGTTCATATTAAGCAATTCTGACTTTTTTCTCATATAAAGTTGCAAATAATATAAACTCGCAAATCTCAGAAAAAAGTATATTGCGATTAAAACATTCTTGAAATTGTGAGTCTTTTTCCCTCAAAATTCTAAAATTATTTCTCAGAATTCAGCTTGTTTCTACCACGTAATAAACAATTAAAAAATTTGTGTCTGACACTTCAAACTTTTCATATCAGAAATGCTAATTTGCCTCTCACAATTCTGACTTTGTTCCCTGCACGGGATAAAAAAACTAAAACTAATTGCAACTTTTTCTCAATTCTGATTTTCTCATATAAGGTCAAAGTCACAAGATATAAACTTTCAGTTCTTAGGAAAAAAGGTCAGAATTGTAGTTCAGAATAGTTCAAATATTGCAATTATGATTATGAGATTATAATTATGACATTATAACTCGCAATTCTATTTTTTTTTTATTCCACCGAAATAAAAAATCGTAATTACGACTTTTTATATGAAAGTTTTTAGTTGCGAACTTATTTGAACTTAGTAGTTAAAATAAGTTGCGAATTTGTCTCTCACAATTCTATCTTTTTTCTCAGAAATGCAAATTTATATCTTTCAATCCAATCAAAATTCTGAGTTTACATCTCGCAATTCTGACCTTTTCCCACCACGGAATAAAATAACATAATTGCAACTTTTTATCTTACTTTTTTCTAATGAGTTTATAACCCAAGATATAATTTTACAAAAAATAAAAAGTCAGAATTGTGAGATAGGAAGTTGCAACTACTTTATTAATTAAATTGTATTCCCATGGTTAAAAAACAAGCTTCCACCTCAATCAAGTGTGAAATTCGAAAAGCTTCTGTAGCTACACGGAATGTGTCTCGTAAGTGACGATCTGATTTGTCATGAAAAGCGATGCACTTCTGTCTTGTATTGTGTATTAAACATTGCTGGCCTAACATTTATTAACGTATGTTTGCTTTTGTAGCTATGGCGGTTTCGTCCGTGGTTTCTAGGCGACGCCGTGTGCAAGCTGTCGATGTTCGTGGGAGAGTGTTGCACGTTCTCGTCCATCCTGCACATGACTGCGCTGGGGGCGGAGCGATACCTGGCCGTGTGCTTTCCCCTCCGCGCGCGCCTGCTGGTCACCAGGGGGCGTGTCCGAGCGCTGATCGCGGGGCTGTGGGGCGTGGCCATGCTCAGCGCGGGGCCGGTGTTTGCGCTGGTGGGGGTGGAGCAGTTTGAGGGCGGAGCCAGCGAGTGCCGCTGCACACAGTACGCACAGACCTCCGGCCTTCTGAAAGCCATGCTGTGGCTCTCCAATCTCTACTTCATCTGTCCGCTCACCATCCTGTCGCTCCTGTACGGCCTGATTGCCCGCCGCCTGCACCTGCGCGCGCACACACACCGAGACAAAACACACCGCCAGACCCTTCGCATGATGGGTGAGCATTACAGAGAATAATACAAGTAGTTTTAAGATCTTTAAAGGAGTAGTTTGAAATTATTTACTCAGTGTTGATTTATTATCGAGATGCTATTATAGTTTTTTAATATTATTTTACATTTATTTTTGTATTTTTTGTTTTACAGTTTTAGTAGCTTAGTTGTGTGGTTTTTCCTATTTATTATTTTTTTTTGTTTTACATATAAATATATATAAATTACATTTAAATGTATGCATTTAGCAGACGCTTTTATCCAAAGCGATTTACAGTGCTAACAGTTTTTACCTATCATGTGTTCCCTGGGAATTGAACCCACAACCTTGTGCTGCTAATGCTCTACCATATCAAATATATCTATATAGTTTTATACATTTTTTGCACTTTAGTTTGTTATTTTAGTACACCAAGTTAAACTAAATAAAAAATTTGATGCTTTGGCAACTAGCTGAAAATAAAAAAAATATTTTTGATATATTTGATTTAATTTCATTTAACATTTAATTGATTTTGAGATTTTGTTTTGTCTGTTTCTTTTTTAGTTATTGTTTTAAACTAAATGAAAATTAGTTGCTTTATTTTACTTCAGTTTACATTTTATACCAAGTAACAAAAAACTTTTTTTTTTAAAATATGTCTTTGATTTTATTTATTTATTGTTATTTTGGTACATCAAGTTAAGCTAAAGTTTAGCTCTACATATATATTAATCTTTTTTTTTCAAGTAACATTTTTTTATTAGCTACAGTATTGTTTTTATTTTCTATATGGTTTAAATTTAAAAAAATCTTGTTTTAGTTAAAACTAGTTTATATTTATTTCAATTGGTTTTTATGGCTTTGGTTTTAGTTAACTATGCAGCCAAACAATATGATGTTGTGCAGTAAATGAAGCCCCTGAAGTGCATCTGAATGTTGTGTTGTTTTGTCGCAGTGGTCATTGTGCTGGTGTTCATCTTGTGCTGGCTGCCCTTCCACGTAAGCCGGACGCTGTTTTCGGTCTCAGACTCCAGTGATCAGCTGTATTACATCAGTCAGTATTTCAATCTGGTGTCTTTAGTGCTGTTTTACGTCAGTGCCGCTGTGAATCCTCTGCTGTATAACATCATGTCTGCTCGCTACCGCGCCAACGTCCTCGCCATGCTGCGGCTAACAGTGGGCTCCACGGACGAGCTGCGCCACAGGGCCCGCACCTCTCCACTCACTGCCTCTCACTCCAGCACACACTTCTGACCACGTGTGTGTGTGTGTGTGTGTGTGTGAGGCGTGACACAAACTACAGGACTCTGGAGGAAACTACTGAGGTTTGTTAAAGCCACAAGAATGCACTAATTGTGTAACTGTAGGATCTGGCCAAGCATGTTTATGCTCACTTTTTGCATTAATTCATGTATTTAGAGTCAGCGCTGTCCTTCGTGTGTGCTGCATATCAACAACAGCACATCTACAAATGGATGGCGTCACTGAGCTTTTCAGCAACACTATATATAACGCGTCTGTGTGTGTTTTTATTGTATTGATTGTGTTGGATGGGGTTTGTTTCATATATATTGAATAAAAGGCTGTTCTTTGTGACACTGTGATGTTTTATGAAAGCAATAGTGTTTGAGGGATTAAGATGATGCTGCTTTTATGGATCTGCACATACATGTTAATGTCAGGAAAATTACTTTATGATTTCTAATTTTAACTAGTTGATGTGCTCTGTATTTATTTCTAAGGTATTTTTATTGATTCCAATGTGGGTATACTGTACTGACAGCATATTATAACATTAATATTCATTCAAATAAGAGTTTGTGTTTTTATATTTTATTGTAAATTTGCAAACAAAGCAAAAATTTAATCTAGAGTTAATGTAACTTAAGAGTGGTTTAAAAATGCTAAAACTAATAAATTATGAAATTAAATGTTTTAGAAATAAATAAACTTAAGCCATATAAATAAACTTTAATTGAACCAGAAACCAGACAGAAATATAACCAAATAGAACAGAAATAATAAAAATTAATTGAAGTGAATATTTTGTTTCTGGTTCATTCTCTAGTAATAATTAGAATGTAATAGCCTAATCATTTATTTTTGGAAACTGCTATTTTTTAAATTACAATACGTATTTAATTAGAAAATAGCACTAATCAGCGGCCTGGAGGTGAATCAGAATTACTTAATGAGAAATTAAAATTAAAAACTGATCATTTTGAGAACTATGAAAGACATCTTCAGGGTTGAAAAACGACATGAGGGTGAGGAAATGAAGACAGGATTATAATTTTTAGGTGAACTGTCTAAAACTGTACGAGAGGACATTTTTATTTAATGACTATTATTATATCTGCCCACAACAACCGAGATAAAATCTAGCGGTCGGTGTTAGCATGATATATTAAACAACCTTTTACCTTTTAATCAGGACGTTTAAACTCAAAACTATGAAATATAAAACTTTTAAAAAGCAGAGAAAAATAGCATAAATCCACAAATCGCTTTCGTACCTCAGAATTCCTTTTTTGTTGAACATTTATCGTTGAGGCGAAATACTCCTGCTTCTTCCTCTCGGAAAGCGCGGCTATTTTACTGCGCACGCGCAGAGATTGTTTTTTTTTTTTCAGTCTCCAATTATTTTTGCTATATGATGCTGCCAAGTGCCAACTATAATCTTGATTGATTTTCGCACATTTTTAAATAAATTCCTCACAGAAATTGCTATTTTGCGTTTTTATAGCCAACAGTAGACTTTAATTAGTATACATGTATTGTCAAATGACTGCATTTCCGTGTCAATCCCATAGACTGTATAAAAACATGTTCATTTTTACTGCGAACAAGCTCGAGCGCGATTTACGACTGATTCAAAACTGAATTAGGAAGAACATTGATTTTAGTTTAGTGGAGCAGAATTCAGAGGCAAAGTGTGGAAAAGTATGAAAAAAACTACTGCTCAAAAGTTTGGGATCAGAACGATTTTTAATATTTCTTCTGCTCATCAAGACTGCATTTATTTGATCAAAAATACGGGGGGAGTTAATATTGCGAAATATTATTATGATGTAAAATAACTATTAAAATCTATTTTAATATACATTAAAAACTAATTTGTTTCTGTGATTTTCAGCAACTTTCCTCCAGTCTTCAAATCACATGATCTTCAGAAATAATTCTGATATGATGATTTATTATAAGAGCCGAAACTGTTGTGCTGCTTCAGATTGTTTTGGAACCTGTGATACTTTTTTCAGGATTATTTGATGAATAAAAAGTTTTAAAAGAGCATTTATTTAAAATAGAAATCTTTTCTTACAATATACACACACAGTTTGGGGTCAGTATAGCTACATTTCTATTCTTCAAAAAAATAAATAAGAAATTAACATTTCTTATTAAGTTTCTTATTAAGAAATTAAGTGTTAAATTGATAAGAAGTGATAGCAAAGATTTATATTTTGAATAAATGCTGTTCTTTTTAACTTTTCATTCATCAAAGAATCCTGAAAAAAATATCAAAAACAATATTTGTCAGCACAACTGTTAATAATTCTAATAATAAATCATATTATTCTGATTTCTGAAGATCATGTGACACTGAAGACTGGAGGAATGATGCTGAAAATACAGCGGAGCATCACAGAAATAAATTACACTTTATATTATATTAAAATAGAAACCATTATTTTATATAGTAATAACATTTTGTGAGATTACTGTTTTTTCCTGTATTTGTATCAAATAAATGCAGCCTTGATGAGCAGAAGTCTTACTGATTTATTCATTTAGTTATTTTATATTGTCTTCAATCTGTCGAGAAACTAACAAGTGTATATTCATGTGTCAGAAAGCAAAGGGCAAACTGAGAAAAACAAACACAAAACGACACTTGACTTGAGTTTGAAGAATTTTAATGAAATGTTATGAAACAGCCCCGAAAGAATGAATTTATACAGTAGAAATCAATTCAAACATGTCCATAAATCTATATTCATAAATAAAGTCACATCAGCAGTACTAAAGGCCCGTGAGTGGAAATATGAACAAAAACAGAACTTCATGCAAACGATAAACACCAGCAAGCAAAGACATGCTGAAGAATTTCATGTAAATATAAGCGTGCAATCCGTACAGAGAATAAATTAAACATTTCATCAAGCATTCTTAAATATATTTGCAACAGCTCTTTATATTGTACAGTATTTACAGACTAATGCATACAGGTCTGAATCGAGACAGAACCTGCAGTAATTTAGTTAGAAACACCTCAAGGCACATTCAATAATATCCATAAAACAGACTCAAGAAAATCCTCCTCCCGTCTAATGATACCTAGTGATGCGTTTTTATCACAGAATTATAGAAGATTACTTACGACACATAATAAAAATATAGTAATTGCTAATATTCATCCCACAATTCAGAATTATTTACATTTAATAACTTTTGTTTGAGAGATATATTGTAACATATAAACTGATTGTGAAATAAAAACATGTATATCTTTATTCTGTGGCAGAAACTAGCTTCTGAACCGCAATGTGAAAAACTAAATTTCAAGGTGAATCTTGGATCTATGGAAGAGGATTATGTCCAAGCGACAATAAAAAAATTAAACCATCTTGAGATTAAACTCGTTAAAGTTCATGAAAAAATGTCTAAATAAAATGTTGAGAATAAATTCATCAAATTACAAGAAAAAATGCTGTTTCAAGAAAAAATAAATTTTGAGAAAAAAAGTTGTTTTGAGGAAAAACTCAAACTTCGAGTAAAAAAGTCAAATAAATTAAGTGAAATTACTCAAAAATTAGCGCAAGTAGTCAAAGATGTTATTTACACGTAATATTTTTAGCGATGTGCTTTTACACTAAGTGAAAATAGCTTTTCTGTTTATGCTGTGGAAAAGAAGATCTTTAAGTCTTTATAGTAATTAGATGCTATTTATATCTATATTTATAGTGGCAATACTATTTGCACCTCAGTATTGTTGTATATTAACAGGATGCAGTAATAATATAAAGTGTAAATTATTTTATTAAAATTACTAAATAGAAGCTGCCTTACTAGTAGCTAACCCTAAACCTAGCCAATTAATACGTCATTATTAAACACTCGTCAGGCAATTAATTTCCACTTTTATATGGATAATTGATGTAAAAAAATGAACAGTAAGCTTTTTTTTAAGTAAGAGTTAGTGAGTTTTTTTTTCTTGAAACACAACGAAAAAGTATGAGATCATTCTCAACTTTTTTACGCGATATTTAACACGTTTTTTGATGAAACACAACAACTTTCTCAAAATGTTATGATTTTATTCTCAACATTTAATTTTGAAAGTTTTCCTGAAATGTAATTAATCTCGCATTATATTGACTTTAATGTTGATGATTTTATTTTTTATTATTGTTTGGCCCTAATCCTCTTCTGTAGAGAAACATAATTTAGAGAGAGAACTGCTTTTGAGAAAGAGAGAAAAAAATGTGAATTTTCTTTTGAGAGAGAAAAACATTTAGGGATAAAAAATAAAATATAAAAATTATGAGAATTTATAATTTACTTTTTTTTTTTGAGGAGACAAAAATAATAAAATAACAAAAATGCTGTGGATTCACACACACTATCTCACTAGTTTCACGTGAACTCGAAAAATCAGAAGATTTTGACTCGTCTTTACAAACGACGAATCAAAATGATTTTATATGATGCTGCTGAAAGAGCTCAACGTTTGATTTATATGCTTTACTGAGGTTATATTCATTATATTTAATAAAGATAAACAGTAATAATATTAGATTCGCAATCATGTGTTTGTCACTAGACAACGTTACATTTCTGCCATGTGTTTCCATTCAACGACAATTTAAGACTTTGGATACGGCCACGACCTTCATTTGTTCGTTCTGTCATTTATAAAATATGTCTCCAAGAGATCAATAAATAACTTCATATTAACACAATCAGCTGTGTGTTTCTGATCATACAGTATATGCGAGAGTAGATGCTGTTAACATTTATATAGAGATCCATTAATACAGAAAAACATTCCCAACATTCAGGAAAGCTGAACATCAAAGTAGTGTTTCAGCAACGACGGGAAAGAAGAAGCCAAAGAGAAACCTCTGTGTGTGTGTGTGTGTGTGTGTGTGTGTGTGTGTGTGTGAGTGTGTGTGTGTGTGAGTGTGTGTGTGTGTGTGTGTGTGAGTGTGTGTGTGTGTGAGTGTGTGTGTGTGTGTGTGTGTGTGTGTGTGTGTGTGTGAGTGTGTGTGTGTGTGTGTGTGTGTGAGTGTGTGTGTGTGTGAGTGTGTGTGTGTGTGTGTGTGTGTGTGAGTGTGTGTGTGTGTGTGTGTGTGTGTGTGTGTGTGTGTGTGTGTGTGTGAGTGTGTGTGTGTGTGTGTGTGTGTGTGAGTGTGTGTGTGTGTGTGTGTGTGTGTGTGTGTGTGTGTGTGTGTGTGAGTGTGTGTGTGTGTGTGTGTGTGTGAGTGTGTGTGTGTGTGTGTGTGTGTGTGTGTGAGTGTGTGTGTGTGTGTGTGTGTGTGTGTGTGTGTGTGTGAGTGTGTGAGTGTGTGTGTGTGTGTGTGTGTGTGTGTGTGTGTGTGTGAGTGTGTGTGTGTGAGTGTGTGTGTGTGTGTGTGTGTGTGTGTGTGTGTGTGAGTGTGTGTGTGTGTGTGTGTGTGTGAGTGTGTGTGTGTGTGTGTGAGTGTGTGTGTGTGTGTGTGTGTGTGAGTGTGTGTATGTGTGTGTGTGTGTGTGTGTGTGTGTGTGTGTGTGTGTGTGTGAGTGTGTGTGTGTGTGTGTGTGTGTGTGTGAGTGTGTGTGTGTGGGGTCAGGTGGTCAGTCCTTTGTGCTCCAGCTCTTTACTCTGTTTCAGCTCCTTAATCCTGCAAACACACAAAATTATAATATTTAATTTATCTGAACTAATTTGCATGCATTTTCAGCAAATAAATCTGAAGATTGAAAAAAGCCAGGTTCAAAATTGTAGTTTGATTTTGTTGTCATATTAGAGCTAAAGGTTTTTACTAAGAGAATTTTGGATTTCTGTTTTTATCAGTCCATAAATCAGAAAAACGCATTTCACCATGTTTTTAGGAGTAAAATGTTGTATAAATCAGTGTGAATGAAATATGAACAAACCCCACGGTAAAAACCTTCAGATTATAGAGAGGAATAAAACTCTAAGTGTTGGTGTGTGTAAGTGCTGCTGAAGTGGAGAAACAAACTCAAATGTATGCATTTTTACAATGTTTTTTTTTTTTTATGGATAAAATGTTGCATAAAATCTGAAAAAAAAATAATGTATGAGCAAATCCCTCATTAAAAACCTTCAGATTACAGAGAGAAATAAAACTGTAAGTTTTGGTGCATGTAAGTAAAGCTGGAGTGGAGAAATAAATCTCACAGTCTTTAAAGATATGCATTTTTACCATGTTTTTAGGAACAAAACGTTGCATAAATCTGTGTAAAATATGAACAAACACCTTAGTAAAAACCTTCAGAATATATATATATAGAAATGTATTCAGAATAAAGTTGCTGCTGCTAAAGTGGAGATACAACCTCATTTTGAGTCACTGAAATCTACAAATGCAAATAGATGAAGTGCAACAATAATTTTGAGATACATTTTTGTATCTACATTTTGAGATACAAACTCATTTAAAGTTGCTGAACGTAATAATTACTTTTTCAGTTGTATAAATTAAAAAAAATCCTTATATCTTTACTCTTAATACTGCAAAAAAATGCAAAGTTTTTAAAGTTTTAAATAAAATAAAAAAACATTTCTAAGTGTTAAATAAAACTAAGATTACTGCAGTACATTTTACGAGAAAATACTATTTCAGTCTTTGTACTTCAAAATTTCATGTTTAACTTAAACCCTCTGTTGCTCTTCAGTAATTTTGACAAAAGAAATTGTACGTTTAGAACTATTATTTTTTTCTTTAACTTAATCTAAATGGTACAAAAGTTTTTGGCCCTTGCTACATGAACAAAAAAAACTTGTTTAGATTTAAGTCTTTGATTTTCTGTCACAGTTTAAGAGTAAAACATGTTTTGGAAAATATTTAATATAAAATTAGAAAATATATATTTCATATAAAATAAATAGTAAATGTATGTTCCTTATATAAATGCCCAAGTGATTTTAAGATTTTACTCATTTTTAAGACTTTTTAAGTTGCTCGGGATTTAATGGATAAGAATAAGATAAGGATAAAAAAATGCACAAATGAATAATATAAAATAAATAAATAATATTATTTAACTAGTAAAATGAAAATACATTAGATAAATGCACCTGTTGGTTTTTTTTTTCATTAATTTCCATGACTTTTTCAGTCATTCACGATTTACTAGAGAAAAATGCAAGATAATGATTTTTTAAAAATAAATAAATAAATAATACAAGTTATTAACTAGTTAATTGTATGCTTATGTATAAATGTCCATGTTGCTTTAAGATTTGTTTAATTTTCATGAGGTCTAGAAATCACTTTTAAAATGAGGCTTCCCCATAAAGCCATGTTCTCCAGGACTGTGTGAATCCTGGTTCTTCAAAGAAACCAACTAAGTATTTTTATCTTCAGGGCTCTGGTTGAACTGTACCTGTGTCTGCAGCGTCTGAGGAAGCGCATGATCTTCCGCGCCGCCTGATCCTGTTTCTTGGTCAGGAACGAGCCTCTGAGATAAACAACGAGAGTTTAAGCATTACATCACAGAATGTATTGATATATAAACATCTGCAGTGTGCGTCTCACTTGAGCTTGGTGTTGAGGGCCCCGGGGCCGCGCGGGCCCTGCTTGACGCGCTCGTACTCTTTATAGCTGCGGTAATACTGCTGGATGAGGACGGCCGCTCGCCGAGACTGCTGGAACTTCTTCTGCTCGTAATAACTGCGGAACTTACTCTGGATCAGTATCGCCGCCTGCGTCATCTTCTTATAGAGTGCATACTGGAGGAGGAGAAACACACACTAATATATAAATACTGCAGGAGGACAACACAATATACACAAACACACACATGGACACACACCGCACAGAGGAAACTGTGTAAGCAGTTTAATTCGACATTACCTTCAGTGCTATCCATGTTAGCTAGCATGAAATTAAACGAGAAACAGGAGGAAGATCAGGGATACAGCAACAATGCTAACGTGTTCGCGAAGACACACACACACATTCACAAACACACACTCAGAAGTTGAACGGTTAGTAACGGTTTGTTTCTTGACATGTGTGTGTTTGTATCTACTAGCCATATTTTGAGAATGAATTTGTACCCAGAAGTGAGCTAAACCTGACTAAATCTCACACTGCCTTGTAAAAATGGTATAAAAAATTAATTAAATGTTCTCAAGGAAAGACACCCTGGCTCAGTTCTGCTTTCAACATGCTTTCCCAGTTGATTGATTACATTAAGAATTGGAAAAAAATTGTATTCTGAAATGTTATACTTAAATATGCAAGCCAATCAGTGTCTAACTAAATATGCACTAATTTGAATAAATGTCTAGAACAGAAATCTTAACATTGGTTCAAAGTTATTGTCTGATTTTGTTGACATTTTAGAGTTAAAGGTTTTTTGGATTTCTCTATTTTCTCACTCCACAAATCAGAAAATAATGTAAAAAGACCGAAAAAATGCATTTTTACCATGTTTATAGATATAAAATGTTGTTTAATTCAGTGTGAATGAAATATGAACAAACCCCACGGTAAAAACCTTCAGAATATAGAGAGGAATAAAACTGTAAGTGTTGTTGTGTGTAAGTGCTGCTGAAGTGGAGAAAAAACTTTTTAAAGATATATATTGGAATTGAAATCTGCCTTTTTACACTTTATCTATTTGCGTCTGTAGATTTCAAATACACTTCATATCTTTAAATGTTTTCGGCAGCGCTTGCAAACATCAAACTTAGCAGTTTTATTCCTATATATTATGAAGGTTTCTATGATTTCAACTCCAAAAATCAGAAAATACGGTCAATGGACTGAAAAAAATACATTTTCATGTTTTTGAGGAATAAAATGTTGTAAAAATCTGTATAAACGTAATATGAACAAACCCCACAGTAAAAACCTTCAGAATATAGAGAGGAATAAAACTGCTAAGTCTGGTGTCTGTAAGAGCTGCTGAAGTGGAGAAAAAACTTTTTGAAGATGTGGATTGTAACTGAAATATACAGACGCAAATAGATAAAGTGCAATAAAATAAATACTCAAAAGTGTTTTTTAGATTATTTATTTCCACTAGTCTGGGAAAATAATAATAATTAAATCTCTAAATTAACCAGTGCATGAAAAAAATTTTTCGCCTGTAATGTCTTGCATTATAAGTATGTAGAATGTCCTCATTCAGACAGATAAGAATACATGTATGTGTGTGTGTGTGTGTGTGTTGTACCTGTTTGTATTTGCGGTAACAGCGCTGTATTACTGCTGCAGCCATGTCCTGCTGCTCCTTTAGCCTCCGCCCCTAAACACAACAACCAATCGTTATCAAATCAGACACACACACACTGAGTCAGTCAGTCGTCGAGTGTGTGTGTGTGTGTGTGTGTACCTTGTATCTGCGGAAGGCGTTCTGGATGACACGTGCAGCTTCATACAGCTCTCTCTGCTCCGTGTCCGTCAGTGTCAGCAGGGCGAAGTCTCTCTCCATCCTTCCATTGGCTGAGGCGTTCAGAAACTCCGCCCACGCCACACTGCTCGGGGGGCGGAGCCTCTGCAGCGCCAAATCACTGAGGAGCGAGGGAGGGGTGAGACACCGACTCCTACACACACACACACACACAGAATAGCATTAGACAAATGTCAAACTGGACTACAATTAATTTACTAAATACTGTGCTTTATTGTTTAAGTAATAGCAGCACTCACTTCTGTATTATACATAAATGTCTTTACTGTCACTTTTAATCAATTAAATGCACCGATTTTTAAATCTTACAGACCCCATGCTTTCGTACACTAGTGTACAGGTGAATGTTCTTTGTGTCTATGTACCTGTCGATGTTGTCGAGGTATGTGGCGAGCCATGGCATGGTGTCGTGAATGGCAGGATTGTCCCGCCTCTCTCGCAGCGGTGACTCCGCCTCCCGGTTAAACTCCTCCTGTTTGATTCGCTCGGGCGTGGCCTCAATGATCTGCTCGGCCAACGTTGCCATGTCAACCTAACAACACAACATTGCAACATGACCATGTTCATTCACCGTGAGGGGGCGGAGACTTTAATTCTCTGTCCAATCAGAGCTGCTCTCACCTGAAGGACCTCGTCAGACAGGAAGTCCTCGTTCTCGGCGTTCTCACTGTAGTTGAGCAGCTCGTCGGCGAGCTCCGAGTGAAGCGACACGGCCGGCAGGGAGGGGCTCGAGGCCTCACAGTCCATCAGGAACAGTGAGTCAATGGAACCAGCCGGGGGCGGGGCTGAGAACGGGGAGGAGGGGGAAGAGGCGGAGTCCATGGGGTCAGGAACAGAGCCACTGGAGTAGGCGGAGCTTGGGGAGGGAGAGGGCGGGTCACTGGGGGAGGGGACACTGCTGGACGAGCTCAAACCTGAGAGAGAGAGAGAGAGAGAGAGAGAGAGATTTTTTGAATATAAAAATGTAATTTTAATTTAGTTTAATTCAATGAAAATATAATAATTCAGAAAAAATAAAACTAAAAACTATTTTATGGGCCATATTATTGTTACCATTAGAAATTAAATTATCAACGAGTTCTACTGGACATGCTTTTTGAACATAAATTTTGTTTTTGTTTTATTTAATTAAAATGGAATTCAGAAAATTCGAACAGAAAGCACAAAATTTGGGCATTCGTTTTGAATATAAACTGTACATTTAATTTTGATTAGTTTAATTAAAAACTAATTTAGAAAAATCAAAACAAAAAACACAATTAAGGAAAAATATAAGAGATTTGATTAAGATTTTAATAAAATATTAAACTGTCATAAAGTTTTATGAATTTGATTAGACCATCCATAATGCAAAAATGAATTTTTAATGAATTTAAAAGTAATTTTTAATATTATTTGAAATAATTAAAACAGAATTTGAAAAGTTAAAACTAAAGCACTGAACAAATAAAAGGTATTGCTGTATTGAACTGCTGAACATTCGGCAGAACACACCACATGATATTTTCCCGGATTTCTATTATACAGACGTTTTACTGAACATTGTTATCGGAGGAGCAGCGGCGCTGATCAAGCGCTTCAGGACGCGCAGACGGGGAAAGCGAGCGGGAGCGCTCGTCAGACTCAGGAAGCGCGGATTTCGAACGCCGTTGCCTAGCATCCATCTCGCAAATCTCCGCTCTCTACCCAACAAAACGGATGAACTCCTTCTGCTTTCTCGGACAAATAAGGATTTCTCTCACTCTGCTGCTCTGTGTTTCACGGAAACCTGGCTGAATGACGCCATACCGGACAGCGCGCTCCATCTGCCGGGCTTTCAGCTGTTTAGAGCGGATCGCGACGCAGAATCAACGGGGAAATCGCGCGGCGGGACATGCTTTTACATCAATGAACGGTGGTGTACAGATTTAACTGTGTTAAAGAAGATGTGCTGTCCTGATCTAGAAATGCAGTTTGTCAACTGCAAGCCGTTCTATTCGCCGCGGGAGTTTCACTCGTTCATTCTGGTTAGTGTTTACATCCCTCCTCAAGCGCATGTGAGCTCAGCTTTACAGAAACTCGCTGATCAGATCACAGACACAGAACAACAACACCCGGACTCTGCTTTAATCATTCTTGGGGACTTTAATAAAGCCAATCTCTCCCGTGAACTGCCAAAATACAGACAGCATGTTACCTGTCCCACCAGAGACAGTAAAATATTGGATCACTGTTACACCACAATAAAGGATGCATATCACTCTGTTCCACGAGCAGCTTTGGGACATTCTGATCACTGCCTGGTTCATCTCATACCGACCTACAAGCAGAAACTAAAATCTGCTAAACCTGTAGTAAAGACTGTGAAGAGATGGACCAGCGAAACAGAGCAGGATTTACAATCTTGTTTTGACATCACAGACTGGAGCGTTTTTGAAGCTGCTACCACCGATCTGGACGAACTCACAGAGACTGTAACATCCTATATTAGTTTCTGTGAGGATATATGCATTCCTACCAGGACTTAACATTTAACATTCAACAATGATAAGCCATGGTTTACAGTAAAACTCAGACACCTTCGTCAGGCCAAAGAGGATGCCTACAGAAATGGGGACAGGGTCTTGTACAATCAGGCCAGGAACACACTGAACAAAGAGATTAGAGCGGCTAAAAAGACCTACGCTAAAAAGTTGGAAGACCAGTTTACTTCCAACGACTCTACTTCAGTTTGGAGAGGACTGAGAGCCATCACAAACTACAAGACACCATCCCCTTGCACTGAGGCTAATCAACGACTTGCTAACGACCTGAATGAGTTTTATTGTAGATTTGAAACCCCCAACACCCACTCTGACCATCTCCCTACACAACCATTAACACCTCCTGCAATCCCCCTCTCCATACCTCCTGCTCTTCAAATCTGTGAAGATGATGTGCGCCAGGTCTTCAAGAAAAACAAAAGAAGAAAAGCACCAGGCCCAGATGGCGTTACACCAGCCTGTCTGAAAATCTGTGCTGACCAGCTGGCCCCCATCTTTTCACAGATCTTCAACAGATCTCTGGAGTTGTGTGAAGTGCCTTCCTGCTTCAAACGCTCCACCATAATCCCCATTCCAAAGAAACCCAAGATAACAGGACTTAACGACTACAGACCTGTGGCTCTAACGTCTGTCGTCATGAAGTCGTTTGAAAAACTGGTTCTGGCTTATCTGAAGGACATCACTGGACCCTTACTGGACCCCCTGCAGTTTGCGTACCGAGCAAACAGGTCCGTGGATGATGCAATCAACATGGCATTGCACTTCATCCTGCAACATCTGGACAAAACAGGGACTTATGTGAGGATCCTGTTTGTGGACTTTAGTTCGGCTTTCAACACCATCATCCCAACAACCCTCCAGACCAAACTGACCCAGCTCTCTGTTCCTAGCTCTATCTGTCAGTGGATCACCAGCTTTCTGACAGATAGGCAACAGTTAGTGAGACTGGGGAAATTCATGTCAAACAGCTGCTCCACCAACACTGGTGCCCCTCAGGGATGTGTTCTCTCCCCTCTGCTCTTCTCCCTGTACACCAACGACTGCACCTCTAAAGACCCCTCTGTCAAGCTCCTGAAGTTTGCAGACGACACTACAGTCATCGGCCTCATCCAGGACGGTGACGAGTCTGCTTACAGACAGGAGGTTGAGCAGCTGGCTGTCTGGTGTAGTGTTAACAACCTGGAGCTGAACACGCTCAAAACAGTGGAGATGACTGTGGACTTTAGGAGAAACCCCCCTGCACTTTCCCCACTCACCATCATGAACAGCACTGTGGCTGCAGTGGAGTCATTCAGATTCCTGGGAACCACCATCTCTCAGGACCTGAAGTGGGACAATCACATTGGCTCCATTGTGAAAAAAGCCCAACAAAGGTTGTACTTCCTTCGCCAGCTGAGGAAGTTTAACCTGCCACAGGAGCTGCTGAAACAGTTCTACTCAGCCGTCATTGAGTCAGTCCTGTGTACTTCAATTACTGTCTGGTTTGGTTCAGCTACAAAATCAGATATCAGAAGACTACAGAGAACTGTTCGGACTGCTGAAAGGATTATTGGTGCTCCTCTGCCCACCCTCCAAGAACTGTACACATCCAAAATGAGGAAAAGGACTCAGAAAATCACTCTGGATCCCTCACATCCAAGTCACCCCATCTTTGAACTTTTGCCATCTGGCCGGCGCCTCAGAGCCGCAAATACAAGAACAGCAAGGCACAAGAATAGTTTCTTCCCCCAGGCAATCTACCTCATGAACAGTTAAATGTTTCCCACTTAAACTTATGCTTATGCAAAAATGTGCAATATCCTTATATTTATTTGTTACCCCTCCATCCTAGAACATTCCTGCATCTCACTCAATCCTATTCCATTATCATCTATAGCACAATTGTTTATACACTTATTTATTTGCCAATTTGTAAATCTCCTGTAAATTTTTTTTTTTTTTTTTTTTTTTTTGTCTGTGTGTTGTTGTCTCTGTTTACTGGAAGCTTATGTCACTAAAACAAATTCCTTGTATGCGCAAGCATACTTGGCAATAAAGCTCTTTCTGATTCTGATTGTGATTTGACGAAGGCTGTGTGTGTTGTTACCCGTGTCAGGGCTGCTGGACAGTGGAGACGGAGGCGAGGGTGTGTCCAGTGTGTGTTCCTGCGTCTGAGAGTGTGTGTGTAACTCCTCCAGACAGCGCGCTAGACGTGTGTGTCCTCGCGAATGTGCCACGGCCAGAGGCAGACGACCCAGAGAGTCCGGGATCCCCAGAGCCGCACTGCTCCAGCGGTACAACAACACAGCTGCGGCCTGATGACCCAGAGCACACGCCCACATCTGAACACACACACACACACACACACACACACGGGTCAGAACCACGAAACATGACACAGCACAACTGTTTTCAACATTGATGATAATCAGAAATGTTTCTTGAGCAGTAAATCATCATATTATTCTGATTTCTGAAGATCATGTGACACTGAAGACTGGAGGAATGATGCTGAAAATACAGCTGTGCATCACAGAAATAAATTACACTTTAACAGATTGTAATAATATTTCACTGTTATTTTACTGAATTTGTGAGCAGAAGTGACTTCTTTTAAAAAACATTTAGAGATCTTAATTGACTGATTGATTTGACTGTACCAGAGGTGTGCAGGAGAAATGATCAACGTTCAGAGGATCCACTTCCTGTTCCAGATCCAGACTATTCACACTGATACTCCTGATACACACACAGAGACACAAACAAACATTATTAAACACAAACGTGTGTGTGTGTGTGTGTGTGTGTGTGAGTGTGTTACCTCCAGCGTATGAGTGTGTGTATGAGCTGTGTGTATCCCTGAGCGGCGGCGAGGTGCAGCAGTGTCATCCCTCGGTGTCTGACGGAGTGTGTGAGTCTGTCTGTCTCAACGCCTCGATCCCAGCGACCACCAGCCATCATCCTCTCGCACACGGCCACGATCCTGCGCTCGAACCACAGCCCCGACTGACACACACACACACACAGATCAGTCTTTTATTTGACTCTGTTCTCAGATTTAAATCACACACTATCACCAATCTGATGGCCTGATATCATCACTTTCTGTAGTCAGCGTTTATCTCAGTCACTGTTTACTAGTTACAAAGACACTTCAGGGGAAGAACTTCCTCAAATTTAAGTTTTCACATTCAGAATTTAGATTCAGAGTGATTTAAAGCTAGATTATATTAACTGAGTTTGAGTCACTGAATCAGATGTGAAGGTGATTTCAACCTGGACCTTACATTTGTATTTAAACAAAATCAAATTAGTCTTTTTAAAGAACAATTAGCTACCAAAACTACACTAACAAGAAGCAGAAATGTTTAAATGTATCAGATGATGACGTATATTTTTACATTTATAGCAGCAGAAAGTATTGTGAAAGTCTAAATAAACAAAACTGGATCTTAATTAGATTAACGAGAAGAAAATTGAGGCAAAACGTTTTTTTGTTGTTGTTTTTTTTTAAAGAACTGGTCCATTTTGAGATTTTGTGATAGTTGGCTTTTCACATAAAGTATTGAAAGAACTACTAGTGACTAGATTCTAGTAGAAAGAAAACATCTTAAATAATACACATTGAAGTTTACATTTTATTGCACTTTATCTATTTACGTCTGTAGATTTCAATTCCAATATATATCTTTAAAGAGTTTTTTCTCCAATTCAGCAGCTCTTACACACACCAAAACTTACAATTTTATTCCACCCTATAATCTGAAGGTTTTTACCGTGGGGTTTGTTCATATTACATTTTTTTCACATTTTATACAACATTTTATCTGTAAAAAAAACTTGGTAAAAATGCATATATTTAAAGGCTATGAGTTTTTTCTCCACTTCAGCAGCTCTTTAGAATTTTATTCAACCCTATAATCTGAAGGTTTTTAGTGTGGGGTTTGTTCATATAATTGTTTTTCATATTTTATACAACATTTTATCTGTAAAAAAAAAACCTGGTAAAAATGCATATATTTAAAGGCTATGAGTTTTTTCTCCACTTCAGCAGCTCTTACACACACCAAAACTTACAATTTTATTCAACCCTATAATCTGAAGGTTTTTAGTGTGGGGTTTGTTCATATAATTGTTTTTCACATTTTATACAAGATTTTATCTGTAAAAAAAACCTGGTAAAAATGCATATATTTAAAGGCTATGAGTTTTTTCTCCACTTCAGCAGCTCTTACACACACCAAAACTTACAATTTTATTCAACCCTATAATCTGAAGGTTTTTACCGTGGGGTTTGTTCATATAATTGTTTTTCACATTTTATACAACATTTTATCTGTAAAAAAAAGAACCTGGTAAAAATGCATATATTTAAAGGCTAAGAGTTTTTTCTCCACTTCAGGAGCTCTTACAAACACCAAAACTTACAATTTTACTCAACCCTATAATCTGAAGGTTTTTACCGTGGGGTTTGTTCATAAAATTGTTTTTCACATTTTATACAACATTTTATCTGTAAGAAAAAAACTGGTAAAAGTGCATGTATTTAAAGGCTAAGAGTTTTTTCTCCACTTCAGCAGCTCTTACAAACACCAAAACTTACAATTTTACTCAACCCTATAATCTGAAGGTTTTTACCGTGGGGTTTGTTCATAAAATTGTTTTTCACATTTTATACAACATTTTATCTGTAAGAAAAAAACTGGTAAAAGTGCATGTATTTAAAGGCTAAGAGTTTGTTCTCCACTTTAGCAGCTCTTACACACACCAAAACTTACAATTTTATTCAACCCTATAATCTGAAGGTTTTTACCGTGGGGTTTGTTCATATTACATTTTTTTCACATTTTATACAACATTTTATCTGTAAAAAAAAACCTTGTAAAAATGCATATATTTAAAGGCTATGAGTTTTTTCTCCACTTCAGCAGCTCTTACACACACCAAAACTTACAATTTTATTCAACCCTATAATCTGAAGGTTTTTACTGTGGGGTTTGTTCATATAATTGTTTTTCACATTTTATACAACATTTTATCTGTAAAAAAAACCTGGTAAAAATGCATATATTTAAAGGCTATGAGTTTTTTCTCCACTTCAGCAGCTCTTACACACACCAAAACTTACAATTTTATTCAACCCTATAATCTGAAGGTTTTTACCGTGGGGTTTGTTCATATAATTGTTTTTCACATTTTATACAACATTTTATCTGTAAAAAAAAACCCTGGTAAAAATGCATATATTTAAAGGCTATGAGTTTTTTCTCCACTTCAGCAGCTCTTACACACACCAAAACTTACAATTTTATTCAACCCTATAATCTGAAGGTTTTTACTGTGGGGTTTGTTCATATAATTGTTTTTCACATTTTATACAACATTTTATCTGTAAAAAAAACCTGGTAAAAATGCATATATTTAAAGGCTATGAGTTTTTTCTCCACTTCAGCAGCTCTTACACACACCAAAACTTACAATTTTATTCAACCCTATAATCTGAAGGTTTTTACCGTGGGGTTTGTTCATATAATTGTTTTTCACATTTTATACAACATTTTATCTGTAAAAAAAAAAACCCTGGTAAAAATGCATATATTTAAAGGCTATGAGTTTTTTCTCCACTTCAGCAGCTCTTACACACACCAAAACTTACAATTTTATTCAACCCTATAATCTGAAGGTTTTTACTGTGGGGTTTGTTCATATAATTGTTTTTCACATTTTATACAACATTTTATCTGTAAAAAAAACCTGGTAAAAATGCATATATTTAAAGGCTATGAGTTTTTTCTCCACTTCAGCAGCTCTTACACACACCAAAACTTACAATTTTATTCAACCCTATAATCTGAAGGTTTTTACTGTGGGGTTTGTTCATATAATTGTTTTTCACATTTTATACAACATTTTATCTGTAAAAAAAACCTGGTAAAAATGCATATATTTAAAGGCTATGAGTTTTTTCTCCACTTCAGCAGCTCTTACACACACCAAAACTTACAATTTTATTCAACCCTATAATCTGAAGGTTTTTAGTGTGGGGTTTGTTCATATAATTGTTTTTCACATTTTATACAAGATTTTATCTGTAAAAAAAAACCTGGTAAAAATGCATATATTTAAAGGCTATGAGTTTTTTCTCCACTTCAGCAGCTCTTACACACACCAAAACTTACAATTTTATTCAACCCTATAATCTGAAGGTTTTTACTGTGGGGTTTGTTCATATAATTGTTTTTCACATTTTATACAACATTTTATCTGTAAAAAAAAGAACCTGGTAAAAATGCATATATTTAAAGGCTAAGAGTTTTTTCTCCACTTCAGCAGCTCTTACAAACACCAAAACTTACAATTTTACTCAACCCTATAATCTGAAGGTTTTTACCGTGGGGTTTGTTCATAAAATTGTTTTTCACATTTTATACAACATTTTATCTGTAAGAAAAAAACTGGTAAAAGTGCATGTATTTAAAGGCTAAGAGTTTGTTCTCCACTTTAGCAGCTCTTACACACACCAAAACTTACAATTTTATTCAACCCTATAATCTGAAGGTTTTTACCGTGGGGTTTGTTCATATTACATTTTTTTCACATTTTATACAACATTTTATCTGTAAAAAAAACCTTGTAAAAATGCATATATTTAAAGGCTATGAGTTTTTTCTCCACTTCAGCAGCTCTTACACACACCAAAACTTACAATTTTATTCAACCCTATAATCTGAAGGTTTTTACCGTGGGGTTTGTTCATATAATTGTTTTTCACATTTTATACAACATTTTATCTGTAAAAAAAACCCTGGTAAAAATGCATATATTTAAAGGCTAAGAGTTTTTTCTCCACTTCAGCAGCTCTTACACACACCAAAACTTACAATTTTATTCAACCCTATAATCTGAAGGTTTTTACTGTGGGGTTTGTTCATATAATTGTTTTTCACATTTTATACAACATTTTATCTGTAAAAAAAACCTGGTAAAAATGCATATATTTAAAGGCTATGAGTTTTTTCTCCACTTCAGCAGCTCTTACACACACCAAAACTTACAATTTTATTCAACCCTATAATCTGAAGGTTTTTACCGTGGGGTTTGTTCATATAATTGTTTTTCACATTTTATACAACATTTTATCTGTAAAAAAAACCCTGGTAAAAATGCATATATTTAAAGGCTAAGAGTTTGTTCTCCACTTCAGCAGCTCTTACACACACCAAAACTTACAATTTTATTCAACCCTATAATCTGAAGGTTTTTACCGTGGGGTTTGTTCATATAATTGTTTTTCACATTTTATACAACATTTAATCTGTAAGAAAAAACCTGGTAAAAATGCATATATTTAAAAGGCTAAGAGTTTTTTCTCCAACTTAGCAGCTCTTACACACACCAAAACTTACAATTTTATTCAACCCTATAATCTGAAGGTTTTTACCGTTGGGTTTGTTCATATTTCATTCACACTAATTCATGCAACATTTTACTCCTAAAAACATGGTGAAAACACGTTTTTCAAAAAGTGACAAAAAGTGAGATTTCTCTTCTGAAAATGTATGCAAATTAGTGCATATTTATTTATAGAATGCTTTATTTGCATATTTAAACATCGTTCCAGAAAACTTGTAATACAAAAATGTGTGCAATTATTAATGTAATCAATCAACTGAGGAAGTATGCTGAAATTTTTAACCCTATTCTTGCCTTGAGCAGATCCAATTTACACAAAATACAACGAATTAAACATCATTTATATAACTGAAAACAGTGAAGTTCATCAGTTTAACTTAATATCTCACTACAAAAAGATACTTGATTTAGCACAGGGTTCAATTGTGTTGTTTTGAACAGTTCATTTCAATTGTACCATCTAACTAGCTTGCTACATGAAAAGATGCTTAATTTAAAACTAGTACTAACTGTTTCTTAAAAAAGTTGTTCTTCTAAAAAGAATCACAATGAATGCAGATGTAGTTAGGAGGAGGCAGTAACATGACTACTTTTAGTCAGTTACTCCTCAACACACACCCTCCCTTAGTTTTTTCCCTTCTGTCTATCTTTATCACTCTCTCCGTCGTCCTCGTGCTGTATTAAGAGTGGAAAAGCTAAAAATGAATGACATGAATCAGCCAATTGGTTCTCTGAAATGACAAAAGCTTTCAAACATCTGCTGGGTTCAAACTAAAGCACTAGTTCAGAAACTACACCACTTTACCATGAGAAAGAGATGTGGAAAACCTGGACAGTAATGTGTGTGTGTGCGGGGGGGTGCACCAACATGGAAAAAGCACTATTAATATACACATACTGAAGTGATGTCACTGGCAAAGTTGACATTTCACAACTAACCCTGATAACACACTCATAAATCCAGCGCAAAACAACACACTCCACATTACTCACACACACACACTGCAGCATTACTACAATATCATTCAGACACGATTATGGTTCATTTTTTTAAAGAAATTAAAACTTGTATTCAGCAAGGATGTGTTAAATTGTTAAGAAGTGATAGCAAAGATTTATTTTGTTGGGAAAGATTAATATTTTGAATATATTCTGGTCTTTTTACATTTTAATTTATCAAAGAATCCTGAAAAAAGTATCAATATTTGTCAGCACAACTGTTGATAATTCTAATAATAAATAAGAATGATTTCTGAAGATCATGTGACACTGAAGACTAGAGGAATGATGATGGAAATTCAGCATTGCATCACAGAAATAAAATACATTTTAAAAGATATTAAAACAGAAACAATAATTTTATTTTGTAATAACATTTTGCAAGATTACTGTTGCATTTTTGATCAAATAAATGCAGCCTTGATATATATATATATTATGATTTTAAACATTTATTTATCTCAAGTAACACCTTTTTATGGTTTTAGTTTTAGTTAACTATAATAACTCTGACACAAGCTCATAAAAGGTGTTGACATGACCTTCTGGAGAATGTTCTGGCAAGTAGATAAAGTCAAGAGCTGGGTGGAAAATTAACCTCTACTTAACCAGCCACTGGGTAAGAAATATCTCCAATCAGAGAAAGCGTTAAACATTTGTTGTATTCGAGAAGATTCGAAATGTTTAAATGGAAGAAATACAGTAAAAATCTAGTGGAAATAATCACCAGAAGAATTAAACTTTTCATTTATTTATATTTACACTGCAATATTTACCTAAAGATATTTTACTGAAACATTTGAATACATATTTGAGTGATGATGCAAACATATTATTGTTTACATTCATTGTTTGAGTCTATTCAATGTCAAACAGGTAGTGAATCAAACTCTAAAATCAAATTCAAAATTATGTCTAAATAAAAAGCCTATTACAAATAATCAAATTTTTTCCCAATCCTTAATATCTTTATCGCCAGTAAATAAATCCTGAGTGTTAATGGACGAGTTTCAAGTTTAAGCTATTTTGTTGTGTTTCTATCATTTTTATTAGCTTTTCTTTTAAATATGTCCTTTTTTTAGTTTTAGTTTATTTAGTTTTAGTTATCTTAGTACTTACACTTGGCAACTAGCTGAAATAAATTAAGTTTTATTATAAGTTTTTATAAACAGGTGCTCGTACATATTTTTACCAATAAATTTCTTTAAATTATATTATTATATTAATGTCTATACATGTAAAATAAGAATAAAAATCTGTTCAAATTTATTATAGCATATCTTAACTAAAACGTTAACCAATAAACCCAATAAAAAATACTTTTAAAAATATTTTATTTTATACATTTATTTTTAAGTAAGGATTTTTTTATAGGTTTAGTTAATAATGATTTGTACCTGGTTTTCAGGAGTCAAGCGTGGAGCAGAGCTCTGGTTCCTCCACAGCTGCTGATGATAGTGAATCATGTGTTGATTCTGCTGACTGTTGTTTGACATTTCTGCCATTCTCCTCTCCATCTGCTCCAAACGCTCCAGAATCGACATCCTGAACTGGTTATCTGGAGAGAACGAGAGACAACCTGATTCACCGCTGTAATGTGACGCAATTCTGAAAGAATAAGAAGAATTGCATGAAGAAAACAAAACTGATAAATGGACGTTCTCTCCTAGAATACAGAGGAGCGCATTTGAAAGTGAATTTCTCAAATAGTTACACATTGAATTAAGTAGAAAAATAGTATTATCTCTTAAAACATACTCTAATAATCTTGTTGTATTTAAAAAAGTATATATAAGTCTTACTTTATTTAGAAATTTCTGTTATTTTTGTACTTCAACAAACTAAAGTAAAATGACAAATGTTGTCTTGGCACCAAATATATATATATATTATTTTAACTTGCACAGTAATAATTGGTGTAGAAACAATTTTCACTCAGTAATTGCAATTAAATTTCACAAATACAAAGAAATGGTTAGTAACTGTGTATTAAACTTCAATTTTGAAGTTGACATTTTTTTATTGTATTTTCTTGTAAAGTATACTTTATCAATCTTGTTGAGTTTTAGTTATTTTTATTAGTTTGTTTTTAATATAGTTTATTTGAGTTATTTAGTACTTCAACTTAAATGAAACAAAATCGAGAATTGATTCTTTGGAAATGAGCTGAAATAAAATGAGTTATTTTTGTATTATTTATTATAAAAGTAAATTGTAAAAACAAAACAGTGTAGAAAAAAATGTCATTTATAAATTGCTAGTAAATTTCAGAAATATTGACACATTGAATTAAACTCAATTTTTAAGTAGAAAGACTGAAATAGAATGATCTAAAACATGTTTTTGTCATTTTATTATTTCTTGTTTTTTATATGTCTATATAGTTTTTATTAAGTTTTAGTGTATTTGGTTTTAGTTATTTTAGTACTTCAGCAAACTAAAGGAAAATGAGAAATGTTGTCTTGGCAAATGGCGGAAATTAAACTTAAATTAAAGTTTAGTTTTTTATATCTAATATTTTTATGTGTCGTTTTATTTACTTAACTTAGAGTCAAAAAAATATTGGTATAGTAACAATTTTCAGTCATATATTTAACAAATTTTAAAAAAACACTGAAATAAATTTTTAAATTTCTGTAGTAGATAAATGAAATATTATTTTCTTTTAAAACATACTGTAATAATCTTGCTGTTGTGTTTTTGTCTTTTTCATTTTATTTATGTCTATAATTTTTATTAAGTTTGAGTTTATGTAGTTTTAATTATTTTAGTACACCAACAAATTAAAAATGAGACATGTTGTCTTGTCAGTACTTGTTTTATGTATTTCATTTTAACGAAACAAAAAAAAAACATTGAT
>NC_081791.1:28250851-28255851 GCF_963082965.1 Carassius carassius
TTCCTTTATTTCTGATCAAATAAATGCAACCTTGATGAGCAGAAGAGATTTCTTTAAAAAACATTACAAGTCTCACTGATCCCAAACTTTTTGACAGTAGTGTGTGTGTACACATACATACATAAAAATGTATTAAAAAAAATGACAAAAACATACAATTTACTAAAATTTTAATGGAAAATCGAACTTTTATATCATCTCAATAATCCTAAAATAACACTGGTGTTGTTAACCAAATGAATAAAAACACAATTTATAATTAGAACAGAACTTTTGTTTTTCTACTACAAATATTCGCCGCTTAAGCTTCAGAAAATAATGTTTGTTCACCTAAAAGACTTAGATAACAGATGTGAAGATTCATACCTCCGGGTACGACCACTCGGGTGAGAAGTCTGTGATGTTGGCCAGCCGCGGGGTTTCTTCCGGAAAGCCGCCGGACGCTAGCGAGTGTGCGTTAGTCAGGAGCGGGAAGGGCAGGAACGAGGTGGACGGTGTCGGCTGAGGAGGAACCATGTACCTGACGGGGTAAACAGGCGGAGACAGGGTGGCCGGGTGGCTGACGGGCTCCTCTGAGATCAGCTCAGATATGAGGTCAGGGAAGGAGGAGTCAAATGTTAACCCCGCCTCCTCACCATCTATATGGGCACAGTGGGTGGTGTCCATAGGCGTGACGTCTGATTCAAAATGTGCATGAGTGGGCGGAGACTGCTCCTCCTTCACTTGCACAGGACTCACGCCTGGGGGCGTGGCCGGGGGCGGAGTTAGATTCAGTGGTTGAATGCACATAGGGTGTGTTTCTAGAAGACAAGTGTGCTGTGACTCTGCCTTTTCTCCCTCTAGAGACAGCTGATTGGTTGGCAGCACTTCGAGGGAGGGTGTTACCTGGTTCGTCTTGGCGGCCGGAGAGAGCTGATTGGGCAGGAGATGACCGGGCGGGGCTTGAGCGTTGAATTTGGTGGGAGGAGCTCTATTGTCAGAGGGCGGACTCAACGAATTGAGTCCTAATGACGACTCCAGACACAACGGCAGCAGCGCGGGAATCGTTTGCGTCGGAGAGAGAGAAAGAGACAGGGAGACCGGACTGGACGAGGGATGACCCAGAATACTCTTCCTTTCCGTCTCAGAAGAGAGGGAGGATAGAGACGAGGGCGGAGACGTGGGAGAAAGAGACAGAGCGAGAGACGGGGGCCGAGGAGATGTGGAAGGAGGCGGAGACGGGGAAGAAGAGGCGGAGTTGGAGTGGGGTGTGAGGGCGGGGCCTCCGTAAGTCTGCCCCTGTTTGGGGCTGTTGAGAAAGGAATCGGGGTCAAACGGGAGCAGCGAGGGCGATGTTGGGTGCAGGAGCATCCCGGGGGTGTTCCGGGAGGTCAGCAGCAGTCCTCCAATCACAGGGCTGGGCAGGAGAGTGAGTGACAGCGTGGCCACGCCCTGATTGGGTGGGGCGGGGCTAGGAGGGGAGGCGGAGCTTGACGGGGAGGGCGTGTCCTGTTTGGGCAGCACAGGAGATAGAACGAGCCGCCCACCAGCGCGGGTGAGCGACAGGTGGGTGGAGCCTAACTCAGTGTTTGGCTCCTCCCCACAGCCACGCCCCACCGGCGCAGCCGTCGTCATGACGATAAGCGCATTCTGCGGGAGTGCCACCGCTGCCAATCCACCCCGCTGGTCACCGTAGAATCCGTTGCTAAGAGCAACTGTCGCCGCCCGCTGTGTTTGGGGCGGACTCGAAGAGGACGAAGAAGAGGCGGAGCATGGTGAAGCCACACCCCCCGTGTCCTCGACCCGCCCACCATCTTCTGGTGGCTGCTTCCTCTCTGAAGGTCTGACAGCGACTGAAGCATCGCCGGGATCCACCTCAGCTCCGGAGCCCTCACTGGACAGATTCTGCCGCTCGCTGAGGGCGGGGTGAGGGGGGGGCAGTTTGGGCGAGATGATGCGGTGTCTGGTGCTGTTGCAGCGGTGAGGAATGTTGGATCCGGGAGATGCTGTGGAAAACACCAATCAATCACACACTAGTATTCATACGCATGTGATCTACTTCATCAAAATCACAGTGATAGTGTATTTATCTGTGTTTACCGCAGAGGCAGGTGTGTGTTCGTGGTTGTGGTTTGGTCTGTTGTGTTTCTAGGATCTGTTGCACCATCTGCTCCACTGAGAGCTCCACAGAACCGTTGCCTCCACAAGACCATTTCAAACTGTGGACTGAACACACACACAAACACAGATACAGAGTCTCAAATTTTCTGACGATCAAATGCTGAATTATTGAACATTTAATGCACACACTGAGTGATTTAATTCACACTGAGTTTGGTGAGGCAGCAGGCGTGTGATTGGTTGTTTAGTGAGGCAGCAGGCGTGTGATTGGTTGTTTGGTGAGGCTGCAGGCGTGTGATTGGTTGTTTGGTGAGGCAGCAGGCGTGTGATTGGTTGTTTAGTGAGGCAGCAGGCGTGTGATTGGTTGTTTGGTGAGGCAGCAGGCGTGTGATTGGTTGTTTGGTGAGGCTGCAGGCATGTGATTGGTTGTTTGGTGAGGCAGCAGGCGTGTGATTGGTTGTTTGGTGAGGCTGCAGGCGTGTGATTGGTCACTCACACATGGGTTTGAGTTGAGACAGCAGTTCGTCTCGGCTCCAGCGCAGACTGTCCCTGCGGTCGGTCAAAGCACATGAGACCGGTCCACACGACTTCCCACTGTCCTCCAGCGACGGCACGTTCAGATAGTGCACTAGAACGATGTCTGGGTTCTGAACACACATGGATGTGTATTAAAACACTGTCATGATTTTATTTTTTTTATTAAATTCAAATAATAGTAATAAACACAAAAAATTGAAATATAATAAAAAAATAAAAAATATTATTATAAAATACATACTAAAAATAATTAAATCTACTAATCTACTAACAAAAATAAATGAAGAAATAGTTTTAGAATAAAAATAATGAAAATAAAACACTTTCCAAAACTGCACTAAATCATTAAAATGTTTATTAAATTAAATAAAGATTTTTACAATAAAAGCACAAAAAATAAAAAGCATTAAAATACAACACTTGCATTTTAATCACATAACATTTAAAAATGAAATAAAAAGAGTTAGATAATATAAAATAAAATGTACTGAAAATTTAAGTTATAAAAATCTAAAATTAAAACAAGCAAATTAATATAAACAAAGTACTAAAATGTTTTTGAAATCATAAAAACTTAAAAATGACCGATAATTTTAATGAAAAAAAGGATCAAAATAAAACACTGAAAATGTATCAAATTGTAAAAAAAAGTTTTTAAATAAAAAAATTAAACTTTCTATAAAAAAATAATCATTAAAATGTAGAACTGAAATTAAAATAATAAGAAATAATTTAAAATTAAAATAAAACACTAGATATTGTATAAATCATAAATGTATAATTCAAATAAAGAAATCATTTTAGAATGTAAACAATTAAAATAAAACACTTGATCAAATCATAAAAATGTAAAATTAAAACGATAACGGTTTTCGGTTTTTATTTTTTTAAGTTAATTATTTTATTTCACGTTCACTATAAACACTGTACAACTCTAAAGTAATGCATAAATACTGTATAAAAATATTTCTATTACTACGATAACTTACAATAACGACATGCACACATCCTGGCTTCTGATTGGGTAGATTGGTGTCACATGGTCATAATAACTAACCTGCAGCAGCCAATAGCATCTTCTGTGGAATGTTGGGACGATGGAGGAATGAACATAACAACCGTAAAGACACTGCAGGAGCAGAGAGGGAAAGAAATGAGCGTCACGTGACCACACACACTCACTCACACACACACACACACACACACACACTCTCACACACACACACACACACACACACACACCTCCATGCCCTGAACCTTCAGCTTCATGTGATCCTCTCTAGTCGTCTTTCCGTCCTTCCTCTTCTTCCAGCAATATCCATCTTTCCGGTATTTGACCTTCTTGCGATTGTACAGGATGACTGAGCCGTTCTGTGGCCTGTAAAATTAATCAGAAACAAGGAATACACACGATAAATCAGACAGCTTAACCTCGTTTGAAAATATTCAATATTCACTAGATGAATAAAGGCAGTTAATGTACATTTAATTCATTTACTTTCAAATAAAACTTAACTTGTGAATCATATTAAATAGGTTAATTTCTATTGCTGTAACTGTTGTCAGGTGTGAATTGTCCTCAACATTTCTGAACTGATGCTGATATTTTGACATTTTCTTGTAATTTTTCAGTTTTTCTGAGTGTTTCACACACACTGTGTTTCTTCATACGACTGACCTGGTCTTGAGCGTGCAAGAAAGCCACTCGTCATGTCTGTCGAACGAAATCAGGAAGGATGCAATTTCCTGAAACACACACACATGAAAATGTACACATTTACATTTATTCATTTAGCAGACGCTTTTATCCAAAGCGACTTACAGATGAGGACAGTGGAAGCAATCAAAAACAACAAAAAGAGCAATGATATATAAGTGCTATAACAAGTCTCAGTCAGGTTAACACAGTACACGTACACGATTCTTGAAGATGGCTAAGGACTCATCTGTCCGGATTGAGTTGGGGAGGTCATTCCACCAGGAGGGAACATTTAATTTAAAAGTCCGTAAAAGTGACTTTGTGCTTCTTTGGGATGGCACAATCAAGCGACGTTCACTTGCAGAACGCAAGCTTCCAGAGGCACATAAGTCTGAAGTAATAAATTTAGGTAAATGGGTGCAGAGCCAGTGGTAGTTTTGTAGGCAAACATCAATGCCTTGAATTTTATGCGAGCAGCTATTGGAAGCCAGTGCAAATTGATAAACAGAGGTGTGACGTGTATTCTTTTTGGCTCATTAAAAATTAATCTTGCTGCCGCGTCCTGGATTAATTGTAAAGGTTTGATAGAATTGGCTGGAAGACCTGCCAAGAGGGCATAGTCCAGCCTGGACAGAACAAGAGCTTGAACAAGGAGTAGTGCAGC
>NC_081791.1:28260851-28285851 GCF_963082965.1 Carassius carassius
GATGTAATATTCAAAATGACAATGCATTTCTGTATTTACATTTACATTTTCCAATACATTTGTGCAACGTTTGGTGCAAAATGAAAATGAAAATTAAATTACATAATTTTGTGTGTGTGAGAGAGAGAGTGAGTTTGTGTGTGTGTGTGTGTGAGAGAGAGAGTGAGTTTGTGTGTGTGTGTGTGTGAGAGAGAGAGAGTGAGTTTGTGTGTGTGTGTGTGTGAGAGAGAGAGAGAGTGAGTTTGTGTGTGTGTGTGTGTGTGTGTGTGTGAGAGAAAGAGAGTGAGTTTGTGTGTGTGTGTGTGTGTGTGTGTGTGTGTGTGTGAGAGAGAGAGAGTGAGTTTGTGTGTGTGTGTGTGTGAGAGAGAGAGAGAGAGTGAGTTTGTGTGTGTGTGTGTGTGTTTGTGTGAGAGAGAGAGAGTGAGTTTGTGTGTGTGTGTGTGTGTGTGTGTGAGAGAGAGAGAGTGAGTTTGTGTGTGTGTGTGTGTGTGTGTGAGAGAGAGAGAGAGTGAGTTTGTGTGTGTGTGTGTGTGTGTGTGAGAGAGAGAGAGAGTGAGTTTGTGTGTGTGTGTGTGAGAGAGAGAGAGTGAGTTTGTGTGTGTGAGTTTGTGTGTAAGAGAGAGAACTGTGAGAATACATTGTATTACTTACTGTGGTTACCAGGCAACACAGGCGACGGATCCAGAGAGAGACCGACTAGCTATAGAAATGCATCACAGTTGCATTCGTGTGATATACATATATATAATCTTAATCTTATTTTTATCTGGTGCCTTTTATAGTATTTTTTACATTTCTTTACAAGCCCCACCCAGTACATGTGAGTGTGTGTGTGTGTGTGTGTGTGTGTGTGTGTGTGTGTGTGTGTGTGTGTGTGTGTGTGTGTGTGTGTGAACTCACACCCACCGCAGGTGCTGATTCAGTGTTTCTACATCTACAACTGTATGGAAGCATATGGGTAGCATTATTCAATTTGGGATGCAATATGTAAAATGACAATGCATTTCTGTATTTACATTTTCATTTTCCAATACATTTGTGCATCGTTTGGTGCAAAATGAAAATTAAATTACATAATTTTCATTTGCCATTTCATACACCAGTTTTAATATGTAAAATGAATACTAATTTTAACGCCTTATAAGTTGCAAAATTAAAATGAAAATGTATTACAGAAATGATTAGATATGTATAACATGTTCAAGCAAAAACTGTGGCAAAATTATCATTTAAATGCTATTTTTCTTAAATGTATTAACACTCACAGTCAAGACACTTACGATTGCATTTTCATTCAGTGTCCCGCAATGAATGTAGCGAAATTCAATGTGCACATTGAAAATGCATTCCGAGCCGATCACGTCTCCGCCCCCTCGCGCCATGTCAATCACTGCGTGAACAAGGCGGGGCTTGCAGAAGGTCAGAGACTCAAATCTCAAGAAGAGGATTCAAGTGAGAGAACATGGACAAGACCGTTGGTCCGTGTACGTTTTGATCATTTCGGTTTATGGCTTCAATATTTCATTCGCACTTGTGGGCGGAGCTGAAACGCTGCTTTCATCTGATTGGTCGAATCGCTCCAGCTTCAGCTCGGTCTTTTCATTCTTTCAGGCAGAATAAGAGTCAGTGTGAGTGAAGCACTGTAATGTCTGAAACCACCGCTCACTGTTAATTAGCATAATATCTGAATCAGATGTAGCTGGGCACATAATTCCTGCTGCTGTGACTTGCAAGAGACCCCGTTAAATTATTTCTAGGTTATAGTATTGTATAAATATTGTCCCACTGATAAAAACAGTGCAAATAGTTCTGTCTCCTTGGATAACAGTGAAGTGGAAATAAAAATCAATAATAGACTGAACAGTTCCATGTCTGTAACATTTACCACTGTCATATTTTAAGTCATAAGGCACTAGGTATGTGTGTGTGACATTAATAAATAATTGTAAAAATTTATATTGTTACATTTCTAAATAAAAATAGTAAAATTAGGTCCGTCCTGCTCAGTGCTCCTGTAGCCTTCCCCAGAGCGCCCTCTCGCGGCTGGAGACGGTAATGTTTTCTCTTGGTTCTGAATAAATAAATAAATAAATAAATAAATAAATAAATAAATTTAACTATATTTATTTCCACTTCACTGTTATCCAAGGAGACAGAACTATTTGCACTGTTTTTATCAGTGGGACAATATTTATACAATACTACAACCTAGAAATAATTTAACGGGGTCTCTTGCAGGTCTCAGCAGCACGAATTATGTGCCCAGCTACATCTGATTCAAATATTATGCTAATTAACAGTGAGTGTAGTTTCAGACATTACAGTGCTTCACTCACACTGACTCTTATTCTGTCTGAAAGAATGAAAGAGCTGTGCTGAAGCTGGAGCGATTCAACCAATCAGATGAAAGCAGCGTTTCAGCTCCGCCCACAAGTGCGAATGAAATATTGAAGACATAAACCGAAATGATCAAACCGTACACGGACCAACGGTCTTGTCCATGTTCTCTCACTTGAATCCTCTTCTTGAGATTTGAGTCTCTTGATCTTCTGCAAGCCCCGCCTTGTTCACGCAGTGATTGACATGGCGGGAGGGGGCGGACACGTGATCGGCTCGGAATGCATTTTCAATGTGCACATTGAATTTTGCTACATTCATTGCGGGACACTGAATGAAAATGCAATCGTAAGTGAGTGTTAATGCATTTAAGAAAAATAGCATTTAAATGATCATTTTCCCACAGTTTTTGTTTGAACATGTTATACATATCTAATCATTTCTGTAATACATTTTCATTTTAATTTTGCAACTTATAAAGCGTTACAATTAGTATTCATTTTACATATTAAAACTGGTGTATGAAATGGCAAATGAAAATTATGTAATTTAATTTTCATTTTGCACCAAACGATGCACAAATGTATTGGAAAATGAAAATGTAAATACAGAAATGCATTGTCATTTTACATATTGCATCCCAAATTGAATAATGCTACCCATATGCTTCCATACAGTTGTAGATGTAGAAACACTGAATCAGCACCTGCGGTGGGTGTGAGTTCACACACACACACACACACACACACACACACACACACACACACACACTCACATGTACTGGGTGGGGCTTGTAAAGAAATGTAAAAAATACTATAAAAGGCACCAGATAAAAATAAGATTAAGATTATATATATGTATATCACACGATTGCAACTGTGATGCATTTCTATAGCTAGTCGGTCTCTCTCTGGATCCGTCGCCTGTGTTGCCTGGTAACCACAGTAAGTAATACAATGTATTCTCACAGTTCTCTCTCTTACACACAAACTCACACACACAAACTCACTCTCTCTCTCTCACACACACACACACAAACTCACTCTCTCTCTCACACACACACACACACACACACACACAAACTCACTCTCTCTCTCTCACACACACAAACTCACTCACTCTCTCTCTCTCTCTCTCTCTCACACACACACACACACACAAACTCACTCACTCTCTCTCTCTCTCTCTCTCTCTCTTACACACAAACTCACACACACAAACTCACTCTCTCTCTCTCACACACACACACACAAACTCACTCTCTCTCTCACACACACACACACACACACACACACACAAACTCACTCTCTCTCTCTCTCACACACACACACACACACACACAAACTCACTCTCTCTCTCTCACACACACACACACACACACAAACTCACTCTCTCTCTCTCACACAAACACACACACACACACACAAACTCACTCTCTCTCTCTCTCTCACACACACACACACACAAACTCACTCTCTCTCTCTCACACACACACACACACACACACACACACACACAAACTCACTCTCTTTCTCTCACACACACACACACACACACACAAACTCACTCTCTCTCTCTCTCACACACACACACACACACAAACTCACTCTCTCTCTCTCACACACACACACACACAAACTCACTCTCTCTCTCACACACACACACACACACACAAACTCACTCTCTCTCTCACACACACACACACACACAAACTCACTCTCTCTCTCTCACACACACACACACACAAACTCACTCTCTCTCTCTCTCTCACACACACACACACACACACACACACACAAACTCACTCTCTCTCTCTCACATACACACACACACACAAACTCACTCTCTCTCTCTCACACACACACACACACACATTCCTGTACATCTATCAAAGTGAGGTCCGAGTAATTTAACCTGCAAAGCGAGGACCACCATTTCTGCTGCAGTTAGAGATAAGTGTATACTATGTTTGAACACTAGGAGTGCTCATGATTCAAGTTTTCACCTCAGTCTCTTAAAAAAACAAAAGGAAAGAACCAGCATTTTACCAGCGGAGTGAGGACTTTTTCATGGGGGCGCTATTGAGTTCATTTCTGACTGAATTGTTTTAAACGACCTTTTATAAGCTTGTATTTGTTTTTTTTGTTTGTTTGTTTTAGTGTTGACAGCTCTAAGTCTTTATTCAACAGAACTAACTTCAGCTGAATAATGTCTTAGTTTCTTTACTGCTGCATTAAAACCGATTTACACCATTGATCATTATTTTCCTGTAAAGCTGGTTTAAAAAAAAGTGCTAGAGAAAAAAAAAGGTAACTTGACAATTAATGCAAGTTTCAGATAGAGGTTCATAAACAGTCTACCCAAACATTTATGTTCAAATGTTCAATTTATTCTAATGAGATGAACCAAATTTTAGCAATAATATATATATATATATATATATATATATATATATTATATATATATATAAAAAACTACCCAAAAGCTACAAACAAAACTGCAAGAGATGCCATCTCCAGTGACCAGCTCTACATTTATTTTGATTTAATCTCTAAACAGATGGTAATCTCAAAAATGCTGTATAAACTTAAAGGTAAACAGAACAACTGGACTGCAAGATGTTAAGCTTTTAAAACATTATTTTTCGTGAAGCAGATTTCCTTTTTAGAGTAACAATTGAGTTGTAAACGAAGTTCTTAACGTCTTTCCAAGATCTTTCCTTCAGGGACTTTTCCTCTTCTAGGCATTTCATGCAGTCCAGTTTTCCAGGAACCCTGCGCTCTGCCATGAACTTTCCTAGATGTTTGTTAACGGCCCTTCTCTCTTCTTCACTCCATGCTCTCTTCAGGATTATCCTGGTCGTCTCTACAAATGACAAAGACAATATAGTTCATGTACTTAAAAACAGAGACCAAACTGCTTTTGCTTGGCCACAGTCACAGAAAGTACCTACATGTAGAGCTACATGAGTCGGTCAACAAATAATTAAAACATCCTGCCGTTTCATAGCTTAAAATAAAGATTCAAAAATCCATGTCATGAGCCCATTAATATATAGATATATTACAAAGAGTAGCAGGATTCAGGGAAAGATGAGCCTCTACAGCATTTGTGTCTCGGTGTGGTTTTCTGCCAAAAAAATGAAATCAAACTGTAGAAGTAATGGAAAGAAGGCTAAAAGACAGAGAACATAAAATAGAAAGCAACTGATTTACTTTCATAACTGGACATTTAATTGTAAGGAAACAGCCCATATGTGCTGAATCACACAGTCACATCTCTACAGACATTTCATCTATAAATGTTTTTGGTAACACTTTAGAATAATGGTCCATTAGTTAATGTTAGTTAACAACTTTAGTTAACATGATCCAAGCAAGAACAACACTACAACATTTATTTATCTTAGTTGATGTTCATTTAAACATTTACTAACGCATTATTCAGATCAAAAGTTGTGCTTGTTAACATTAGATAATGCACTGTGAATTAGCATGAACTAACTGTGAATAACTGGATTTACATTAACTAACATGAACAAACAATGAACAATATATTACTGTATTTATTCATCTTTGTTAATGTTAATGAATTAACTACCATTATTCTAAAGTGTTACCAATGTTTTTTTTGTTTTTTTTACAGACTTTTTAAAGTTTTTAAAGAATCAACTGCATTGTGAACCGTGATTTCAGTATTGTATACTGAACCGAATCATGAGATCTGTAGTTACATTAAAATATTTGTCCTAATAATCATTAGATTTAGCAGTTATCAGAATAATTGTCAGTTGCAGTCCTATTGCTGAGGGATGAGCGCAGGTTTCTCATTTGTTTTTACTCTGTCCAGCTAATCTAAACCCTGTAGCTCTGGCCTGCTTACTGAGAGCTAAAGGACTCTCCAAATCATAAATGCTATTCATCTTATGTCTTTTAATAGTTACATTTTTAATCTCTTTAAATGATTAGCTTTAATCTTAGCGAGTAGGACCAGTGCTTACACATTAGTTAAACTTACCCTTTAGTTTCCCTCTCTTAGCCAGTTTTTCTGCTCTTTTCTTCATCATCTTCGGTGAGGGCCTCATGACCCGGCTCGCTCCCGGACTGTGATCTGCAACAGACAAGCTTTAGTTCCTGTTCCTGTAAGAGCTGACAGAGTTCCCAGCTGTAAGCAGCAAACCATGCTTGAACATTACACTACAGCTACAGGGGAGCTACATGGAAACATGCAACACATTGTGGCTTCAGCCCAAGAGTTTTACACTCCATGAAATAAAAACTAGAGAAAGATTAAATGATCAACTTCACTCTAACATATCCTTGATTAGTAAATGGCTGGTTCCATTAGGGTCCTATAACTAAAGGCAGGTTTAATTGAAATGATCATTTCGCCTTGATGAAAAACACTATTAACTCACCATCTACATCTGAACGTCCATCCTCACTGCATTTGGCAGGTGTTTTTTGAGGGGAAGAAAGGTCAGAACATCCATCTGGAAAACAAAAGGTGACATCTCATCTTCTGCAGTCAGTTAGGGTTAGGACAGACACTGAAAGTGTTTTAGGGGTGTAACGGTACGCAGAAATCCCGGTTCGGTACGTACCTCGGTTTTAAAGTCACAGTTCGGTTCATTTTCGGTACAGTAAGGGAAAGAAATGCAAACATTAAACTGCAGGTTGTTTATTACTATACACTTTTTTTAACAATTTGTTTACACTTTTTTTTAAATACTTTTTAAATAAAATATATATAAAATAAAAAAAGAATAAGAAATAAAATACTGCTCAAACCAATATCATATACAACCCGAATTCCGGAAAAGTTGGGACGTTTAAATTTTAATAAAATGAAAACTAAAGGAATTTCAAATCACATGAGCCAATATTTTATTCACAATAGAACATAGATAACGT
This sequence comes from Carassius carassius, assembly GCF_963082965.1. NCBI lineage: Eukaryota > Metazoa > Chordata > Actinopteri > Cypriniformes > Cyprinidae > Carassius > Carassius carassius. The sequence goes on from NC_081791.1 coordinate 28,268,102, forward strand.
AGCAAATGTTTAAACTGAGAAATTTTACACTTTTATCCACTTAATTAGCTCATTTAAAATTTAATGCCTGCTACAGGTCTCAAAAAAGTTGGCACGGGGGCAACAAATGGCTAAAAAAGCAAAGCAGTTTTGAAAAGATTCAGCTGGGAGAACATCTAGTGATTAATTAAGTTAATTGATATCAGGTCTGTAACATGATTAGCTATAAAAGCTTTGTCTTAGAGAAGCAGAGTCTCTCAGAAGTAAAGATAGGCAGAGGCTCTCCAATCTGTGAAAGACTGTGTAAAAAAATTGTGGAAAACTTTAAAAACAATGTTCCTCAACGTCAAATTGCAAAGGCTTTGCAAATCTCATCATCTACAGTGCATAACATCATCAAAAGATTCAGAGAAACTGGAGAAATCTCTGTGCGTAAGGGACAAGGCCGGAGACCTTTATTGGATGCCCGTGGTCTTCGGGCTCTCAGACGACACTGCATCACTCATCGGCATGATTGTGTCAATGACATTACTAAATGGGCCCAGGAATACTTTCAGAAACCACTGTCGGTAAACACAATCCGCCGTGCCATCAGCAGATGCCAACTAAAGCTCTATCATGCAAAAAGGAAGCCATATGTGAACATGGTCCAGAAGCGCCGTCGTGTCCTGTGGGCCAAGGCTCATTTAAAATGGACTATTTCAAAGTGGAATAGTGTTTTATGGTCAGGCGAGTCCAAATTTGACATTCTTGTTGGAAATCACGGACGCCGTGTCCTCCAGGCTAAAGAGGAGGGAGACCTTCCAGCATGTTATCAGCGTTCAGTTCAAAAGCCAGCATCTCTGATGGTATGGGGGTGCATAAGTGCATACGGTATGGGCAGCTTGCATGTTTTGGAAGGCTCTGTGAATGCTGAAAGGTATATAAAGGTTTTAGAGCAACATATGCTTCCCTCCAAACAACGTCTATTTCAGGGAAGGCCTTGTTTATTTCAGCAGGACAATGCAAAACCACATACTGCAGCTATAACAACAGCATGGCTTCGTCGTAGAAGAGTCCGGGTGCTAACCTGGCCTGCCTGCAGTCCAGATCTTTCACCTATAGAGAACATTTGGCGCATCATTAAACGAAAAATACCTCTACCACGAACTCTTCAGCAGCTGGAAATCTATATAAGGCAAGAATGGGACCAAATTCCAACAGCAAAACTCCAGCAACTCATAGCCTCAATGCCCAGACGTCTTCAAACTGTTTTGAAAAGAAAAGGAGATGCTACACCATGGTAAACATGCCCCGTCCCAACTATTTGGAGACCTGTAGCAGAAATCAAAATTGAAATGAGCTCATTTTGTGCATAAAATTGTAAACTTTCTCAGTTTAAACATTTGCTATGTTATCTATGTTCTATTGTGAATAAAATATTGGCTCATGTGATTTGAAAGTCTTTTAGTTTTCATTTTATTAAAATTTAAAAAACGTCCCAACTTTTCCGGAATTCGGGTTGTAATAAAATATAAATAAATAACTATGATTACAGTGCAGCATTACCAATCCCAGCTTGTAGGCCTGCTCATATTTAATATATATATATATAACTGTTCATGCTGCACTTTACACTTTGGAAAAGTTTCAGTTTTTAGACCTGCTCAGATTTCGTTATTGCGTTGGACCGATCTGAATTAAGAGCAAAGGTCTGTTTAAATGCTGACGGGAGCTTTGTTTTAATCACAATAATTTTTTTCCTAGTTGTAGTGATGTTCACACTCGCGTGATGCCTTTTGAAAACCTTAGGCCGGTGACACACTGGCATATTGCACCTGTCAAACATCGTCTATTTTGCCGTCAATACTGTTGACGGTGTCCTTTATCAGTAGGCTTTATATTTATGCTCAACATGAAGCATAGATATTGTTGTAGTGAAGACAAGATCCTGGTCTGTCGGTGGTCTCCCTCTATGTCACCCACAGTAGCAGCAGCGCGCCATCGCCGCGTCAGGAACGATTCTGGTGTGTAAAGATACAGAAAACGCGAAGCAGCCGTCACGCAACTGACACGCAGCAGAAACGCCACGCTCACGCCACGCAGCCAGTGTGTCAACAGCCTTAGAATCAGCTGCAGGGCGGGATTTACGCTGAACGCGGAGACTTCCGCCACTTAATATGTTCGTTTGGAAACACGAAAATGTACCTATCATTCCGCACACGAAATATTGCATTCGGTACACACGTGCACCGTACCGAAAGCCCTGTACCGAAACAGTCCGGTACGAATACACGTACCGTTACACCCCTAATGACTATCTGTAAGAAGAAATAATACAGGCACCTTTTCAATGAGGAACCCTACAAACACACCATTACTTTTATTATTATCATTTAAAAAACCAAATTCTCAACTAAGGAGCAGTTCAAGGGTTAGTTCACACACAAATGAAAATTTGGTCATTAACTTCTCATCCTCATGTTGTTCCAAACCTGTAAGACTTTGTCAACTTTCTGGGTCTAGAAATTGTCAGCTGCGTAGCCGTCTATGGAGGAACAGAAAGTTCTCAGATTTCATTCAAAGGATCTTCAGTTGGGTTCTGAAGACAAACAATCATCAAATGAGGTTTGGAACAACATGAGGGTGAGTTGTCTAGAAGACGGTAACATACCGTTTCCTTTGCTTGTCTGTTTTCTTCTTTTGTTCCTCATGACCTGGCCCGCTCCCGGACTGTGATCTGAGACAGACAAGCATTAGTTCCTGTTACTTAGTGAATCAAAGGTATTTGTTGGAAGTTGGATCTTCACCGTCCATGTGTGCTGAAGTGCTGACAGTAAAATCTGACCAAAAGTCTTTAACTAATGAAAGGCTGAATTTCTGTAAATGGACTCTATGCACAATCACTTCAGGATTTTGTCTCCAGCAGCTCAATTACATTCTGTGTTGCGTGCCAGAAGCGGTTTTCACTATCGGTCTTTACTGTGGGGATATATCACAGGAGAAGACAAGCTTCTACACTTGGTTTACAAGAGCTTTACGAGGCAGTGAGCCGTCACTCTGAAGTGTAAAGAGTTTTGAATTACATCAGCTTTGTGGGTGAGTATTCTCATGCAATATCCAACCAGCATATCTATCCAAATCTCAGCTTCTGAAAGTTCATAGCTCTCTTTTCATTATTTGTATTGATCCATTTAGTTAAGACCTTTCCATATATTACTTTCCTGTTTCAGCTGATGTTTGTTGGTTATGACAGAATGTTCCTGACTGAGTAATGTGTCAGTTTCCATAAGAATCTTGTAACAAGGAGAGATCAGTGTGAGGGTGACAAGTTTCAGGTCAGTGAGGAAGGCAGAAGACAAATACTTTAAGAATAGGAAGAAAAAAAATAGCTGAAGTCTAAATTAAATGCTCATTTTATACTGATGATTTTGAGGATTCCTAAATCTTTACAAAGACGATTCAGTAAATAGCTTCACAAGAGCTAAAGTTTTAAAATGTAAGGATATAGTACTCATTACAGTATTGTGTATGTTTAATATATGTTCACATAGAATTTGAGTTCATAACTCCAGTCATAGATGTATTCAATTCTCTTCACAGGTTGTGTTAAAGGACACACTCCTGTAGCAGAAAGCACATCACTGGCAGCTTGACATCAGGAAGAGCAGAGCTGCCACAAACACACAACAATCCTCCGCTTGAGTCAGTCATCACATCCTTCTCAAATAAAACTTGATTAAGTAAGGTATCATGTAACAAATGCATAATGGACAATCTCATTTAAGTAATTATTTTATTAGCTTGGTTTAAAAATGATTAATGAAAGATTCTGCTGGATTCTGATTAGGCTCAAGATTACCATCGCTGCCACTTAATGTTTACAGCCTTGACTCATCCGGCTGCTTGCTTGTCTATAGTGAACACTGACTGCTACACAAGCAATTGTTTTACATTTACACAACAAGTTTGTAAAGGATGTTTAACACTATTAAAGATGTTTATATTTACATTACTGCAATGCAAGAAAGTGTTCTCATTGTGCTGTTCTGTTGTATTGTTGTAAATGGTTTGAGGGTAGCAAAAGGTACACTCACTACACTAGAAAACCTGCACTGTTTCCCTGAGGGAATAAATAAAGTCTTAAAGTCAACAAGTGCTGTCTCTAGTCTTTAATTCATGGTTCGTGCTTTTATTAAGGCAACTGGTGCTGAAATGGAGTAAATATTCCACTGCAATAATGTGGGTAAAGTACACACGACAAGACTTTAAAGGGCTAGTTCACCCAAAAATCTAAATTATGTCATTAATAACTCACCCTCATGTTGTTCCAAACCTGTGAGACCTCTGTTCATCTTCTGAACACAGTTTAAGATATTTTAGATTTAGTCCGAGAGCTCTCAGTCCCTCCATTGAAGCTGTGTGTACGGTCTACTGTCCATGTCCAGAAAGGTAAGAAAAACATCATCAAAGTAGTCCATGTGACATCAGAGGCTCAGTTAGAATATTTTGAAGCATCGAAAATACATTTTGGTCCAAAAATAGCAAAAACTACGACTTTATTCAGCATTGTCTTCTCTTCCGTGTCTGTTGTGAGAGAGTTTGTTTGTCATATCCGGTTCACGAACGAATCATTCGATGTAACCGGATCTTTTTGAACCAGTTCACCAAATCGAACTGAATCGTTTTAAGCGGTTCGCGTCTCCAATAATCATTAATCCACAAATGACTTAAGCTGTTAACTTTTTTAATGTGGCTGACACTCCCTCTGAGTTCAAACAAACCAATATCCCGGAGTAATTCATTTACTCAAACAGTACACTGACTGAACTGCTGTGAAGAGAGAACTGAAGATGAACACCGAGCCGAGACGGATAACGAACAACAGACACGGAAGAGAAGACAATGCTGAATAAAGTCGTAGTTTTTGCTATTTTTGGACCAAAATGTATTTTCGATGCTTCAAAATATTCTAACTGACCCTCTGATGTCACATGGACTACTGTGATGATGTTTTTCTGACCTTTCTGGACATGGACAGTAGACCGTACACACAGCTTCAATGGAGGGACTGAGAGCTCTCGGACTAAATCTAAAATATCTTAAACTGTGTTCAGAAGATGAACGGAGGTCTCACGGGTTTGGAACAACATGAGGGGGAGTTATTAATGACATGATTAGGATTTTTGGGTTAAGTATCCCTTTAAGGAAGCAATAACTACAAAGAGATTTGATATAGTCATATAAATGATTATCATTAAATTTAAACAGATTAATATTTAATTATTGTTTGCAATACATAGGGAAAGATTTCTGCTGCTAATGCACTTAGTTATAAACCAACGCTATGGTGGAACTGCAGTCGCTGGCTTACAGTCTAGCGGAAATAGAATTGTGCATAGAGTCTATTGGCATTCTGCACTGTGTAATGAGACTTGATGAAAAACACTATTAACTCACCATCTACATCTGAACGTCCATCCTCACTGCATTTGGCAGGTGTTTTTTGAGGGGAAGAAAGGTCAGAACATCCATCTGGAAAACAAAAGGTGACATCTCATCTTCTGCAGTCAGTTAGGGTTAGGACAGACACTGAAAACAATGACTATCTGTAAGAAGAGATGATACAGGCACCTTTTCAATGAGGAACCCTACAACCCTGTGCACAAAAAGTATTCTCGTCACTTCATAACATTAAGATTAAAGGGTTGGTTCACCCAAAAATGAAAATTACACCATAAATTACTCAGCCTGAAGTCATCCTAGGTGTATATGAGTTTTTTTCCCTTTTCGACGAATCCAGTCGGAGTTATATTAAAAATTGTCTTTGCTCTTTCAAGCTGTTTCATGGCACTCAGCGGGTGTTGCATTGCTTCAGTCCAAAAGAAGTTAAATAAAAAGTGTCCATCCATTTAAAAAAAAAAAAAAAAAAAAGGGTCTCACATGGCTCCGGGGGATGAACAAAGGCCTTCTGTAGTGAATCGATGTGTTTTTGTAAGAAAAATATCCATATGAAAAACTTATGAATCACTTTAATCTAGCGTGCGCTCACTGTTGTACACAGAAGCAGCTCTGGGCGGATGATGTATGGAGGTCAGCGCTGCATATGAGCCGCTTAGAAGTGACACGCGCGGAACAGCAGCAGAGATCAAAACTAAACAATGGTCACTAATTGGAAGTACAAAATGTGGATCTGTAAAGAAGAATGTTGGAGGATTTCAATATAAAAGGAGACTGGATTTCCTTTTCTAAAGTATGGAAACTTTACTTCCTTCACTCCTGTTAACAAACACTGGTATTCACGAGACTCATGGCGTAGCACTGACCTCCATACATCATCCGCCCAGAGCTGCTTCTGTGTACAACAGTGAGAGCATGCTAGATTAAAGTGATTCATACAAAAAATACTTATTAAATTAATTTTTACAAAAATGCATCTTTTTTTTTTTTTAAATGGATGGACACTTTTTATTTAACTTCTTTTGGACTGAAGCAATGCAACACCCGCTGAGTGCCATGAAACAGCTTGAAAGAGCAAAGACAATTTCTAATATAACTTCCAACTGGATTCGTCTGAAAGAAGAAAGTCATATACACCTAGGATGACTTCAGGGTGAGTAATTTATGGGCTCATTTTCATTTTTGGGTAAACTAACCCTTTAAATGGTAAGACTTGTTTCTGTAATCAGGCTCTCAAAGTATATCAAAATTTGGATTTAGATTTATCAAGCCAATTTATCTGTTATTGGCTTCCAAATGTAAAGAATTAACGGTTATCAGTATCAGCTAAAATGTTCATATTTGTGCTACCCTAGATTTTATGAATACATAGTTCATTGTGGTGCTTTTGTTTTGAACTCCATTTTACTGGTAGGTGGTTTTAACAACACAAAGTTGAAATCTAAACTTTAAATCTTACCCTCATCGGCCTCTCTACTTCTCTTCGCTCGTCCTTTTTTTGTTTGTCTCTGTAAACCAGAAGCTGATGTGGGACTTTCACCTATAAAATCAAATATTATTGCTTGATTGCCCTAAAGTCATAAGTACATTCTTTTGATTAAAATAGCTATAAATGTACTGACAAAAATAAAGTCAATGGTGTTCTCTTAAAAATGAGTCTAGTAGCTAAAGCCAATACTTAAAATATATACAATAGAATTGCATTGGCGATAAAACATACATAACATACCGCACACTGATGGATGAAGCGTGTTAAGGTTCTTTCCTCGAAAGCTCTCAGTGCCTTGCTCCATTGCGAACAGAAGCTTACTTATCTTGGCAATTTGAAATGTTTTGTCAGTCTGTCTGTAAAAGTCCCGGTGTACTCTGATGTCATGACCCATGAACCGTGCAACTTGCTCCAGCTCTTGTTCACTAAGGTCCAAGAGTTGGCAGAGTGTGGCAACCTGTTTTCTTAATTTAGTTGACCTTAGGAGTTCAGGGTTTTCTGCTTTGCTTTCTTCTGCATATTTACGCAGACAGTCACATCCACGTATGTTTGTCATCACACCAGGTCTTGCAAAGAGATAGGGATTTTCAGCAGGTACACCAGCTTCTTCTCTCCTTTTGACCAACAAATCGATCGACTCTTTCATTCTCTCCGTCAAGAAAACTGGAACCTTCTTTCCTCTTTTCCCCCTGATTTCAATGCGGGTTAATATCTTGCTCAGCTCCTTTTCTAGTGGTGACAAGGTTTCATAGATGTCCTCATTAATGGCACTTGTGTTTGCGTTCTTGTAGATCTCAAGAGTCAAGCGTGATGCTTCCCCTTCCCTCCGCTTGTTGAAAATAATGACCTGTGCCAGAACAGTCTCGTTTAATGCCTTGTATGCTCTTAAACTCATTTGTGGAGTCAGTTCCTCTCTTGCTTTGTCTTCCACCAGCCTGAGATGGTCTCTCAGAGCAATCACATTTTTGGTGAGGGGGATGTCATCTTCTTTATTCCATTTGTTTTCTTGTATGGTTTGGTGAGCGGAGATAGAAACACTGTTCCTCCAGTTTTTTTCCAAGAGTTCATAGAATTTTTTTGCTTTCTTCTCTGCCAGATCATCGTCATTCATAAGAGCCTGTCCAATCATGACCTCCACAGCCCCTTTAAGGCAGAATCCAATTTTGACTGCTGTTGAAGGCTTTCCATATTCATTTTTGCCTGGACTGAACTGTGTAAGACGCTTGGCAATATTGACAACGAGCTGAAATCTGGATGGTACACACAAATCTTCTAGAGCGTTGACAGTCTTGTCCATATCTTTAGCAACTAACATGAACCGGCCAAGCTCCCGCATTCTTTGAGCAATGTACTGGTGCCTCGACTTCACGCGGCCATGTTTTGCATATAACGATTCACCATACTTGCAAATCAGAGAATCCCTTCTGATGTGAAATGACACATCGTCCTGTCGCATGTTGTTGATGATCGACTGACATCCATCGGAGGAGGCTGATATTGGAAGCAGGCATGCAGCACGACTCTGTACTCTCCCTCGTGTACTTTTTGTCTCACTTTTCACGCATGACTTCTTGGTTTTGCATGAGGACTGATGTCTCCACAGGTCCTTTTTCCTGAACATACCGAAACAATATGGGCAAGGCAAGTAATCCTTTACAGAAGCTTTTTCAGAGGGCTGCTTCCATGTAACTATTTGTCCTCTGCCTTTCTCCAGAACTTCTGCATTATGTTTAAAGTCTCCTTTATTGCGCAGCTGTTCCAGAAGTGTCTTTCTTTCTTTCGATCTTAATGGAAAGCTGAAGGCATATGCCACATCTTTGACTTCTATATGCTTTCTCTCCAAATGCCTTGAAATCTTTGAGTGTGCCTGGCTACAATAAAGGCAATAATGTTTTTTGTCCCATGCTCATTTACGGTCTTCCCTTTTAGTACACGTTTTTAGAGTCACAGCTGATTTGTCTTTATTTGCTTTGGTTTTCTTGTGGTGTTTCTTGTGTCTTTTCACATAAGTTATGGGTTTGTTTTGTTCTTTAATGGTGCATTTACCTCTTATCTGATCTTCATCACTCAGACTTCTGTCTGGTCCTTCAAGTTCCTCTTCACTGGACAGACTCTTATATGATGCATCTTTGACTGGACTCAAATCTTCACTGCATGATGATGCAATCTTGGAATCTGGATTGTAATCTGGATCTAATCCAGAACAGCTGGATACTTCAGATTCAAAGGAATCACTCTGTGGCTCCTCATCTTCCATATCTTTTGACTGCAAGTAAAAAACAGTTTAACTTTATAGAGACAGTTTACCATAACTAATATACAATAATTTTGAAGATGGACTATATGAATTACTGATACTAAATGATGTCAACTGTAAATGTGTATTATAACAGTACATTGCCAAATTGACAAAAGGGTTAGCAGGCATATGACTTTTGTTTCTTTCTTTTGCTAAAATATTTCAGTTGCAAAATTGCAAAGTCTGTAAAACGAAACTGCAGTCTAAAGGAATAGTTTTAATGAAATGTGAAATAAAACACTTGAGGTCAGGAATTGGATACTTGTTATACACTTCAAATTTTGATTCCTCTTATTGATTCCTTTGTCTGCATTTTAATGTGAATTTAAATCATTCTCGTACAAAAAGACTGTGCTGCGCACAGATCCAAAGCCACTTCTCAAACTGTATGTTGTGCAATACTGAACTGAGTTCTCTATACTAACCCCAAACCATTGCTTGACATTTATATTAGTTACAACCCTCTACGGACACCTTGGAAATTGAATCGCCATTGGCTAGTAAATATTTTAGTTTACTCACCAGACTGATTGAGATATATATATATATATTTAACATCAGTCAGTCAAGCTTTATAATAATCAAGTATTATTTAATATAACTTAAGTAATTAGAAGTAAATTTGATAACCATGTTTGAATGCATATTAGTCATTTTAACTGAACATTTTAACTTGAGAGGTGGTTTTTTTCTGTCATTCAATGTTTCTGACAAAAAAAAAAAATGGGAAAAAACTAACAAAAACCCTTATAGGATAAAAATGATGCGAATTCTAATAAGAAGAACTATTAAACACACTAAGGATTAATGAGCTGCTGGATTCATGAATATTAATCAGGTTTTGTTCGTTCGCTTGAACTGATTTGCTGAAATCAAAACAGGGATGATAATAGCTGAGCGCCAGCCAATGGGATTGCCATTCGCGCAATAACTCCACCCACTACCGGAAAACCCGGCTGTTCTCAAAAGCTGAAGACTTCCATAGGAACGCCGTTATTTTGACAGGAAAATACAACAAATAATATTGTTTAAATGTAGCGAGTTAATTCATTCACTCTCTCTCTTTCTCTCAGTTTCTGTGTGTGAGAGAAAGCGACAGCGATTTGTGCACCTTCACACCAGAGTTTACAGTACAACAAACACAGGTGTGATGCACATCCATTGAGGTGAACTGAGAAATATCACAGATCACTTGAAGGAGAGAGAAACTCTGAAGCCCTCAGTCAGAGTGTTTGCGAGTGAAAATATACCTGTGCTAAACTTAGCCTCCAACTCACACTGCCGAGTTAAATCTGACAATTGATTAGCCATTGGCTAATATTAGACATCATTTAGTCACCAGAATGAAGATTTAGTCGCATATGTGAGTGATTTACTCGCAATGTAGAGGGTTGAGTTAGGCTTGTTGTTTTGTGGTATTTTTGTTAAAACCATAGGCAGAAGTTTTTTTTGTGTAAGTTGATTTTTGTTTGAGCTGTAACAAATTGTTTTGCAAAAAGACTTTAAATAAAATAAAAAATTAGAATGATATCCAAGATGTTTTTTTGGAATCACTAAAATTCTAAAATACCCAACCATGCTGAACGATCTCATTTACTGCCTTGTATGCTCTTAAACATTCAAAATGTTTTTGATCTGCCTGCATTGACACCATTGTATACAAACTGAACTGAGCTGGACGATGACATCACAGTTTTCTTCAGAACTACTGTATAGAGAAGTGACCTAAAATAATAACCAATTATTTTTTACAACAGAATGAATCAATACTGAACTTAAGATGGACAATGACACTTTTCTTCCTCTATCACTGTAAAGCTGCTTTGACACAATCTGTATTGTAAAAAGCACTATATAAATAAAGGTGACATGACGTGACTAGAGTTAAACTCATTTGCTGCGTCAGTTCCTCTCTTGCTTCATCTTAGGGCTGGACGATAGAACCTAAAATCAAAATCTCGATTAATTGAACATTTTACCTCATTACCATTAAATTAACTTTTTTTTTCCTCGCATATCACTAACAAGGTTTGTGCTGTAAATATGCTCAACTTTTAAAAGTGGGATATTTTTTTCAAATGAAAGGGTGCATTTCTTACATTTGTCATTTTAAAATAATTGAAGGAACCCACTCACTTTCAGCAGCTTTTTGGTCTTTGGGTCGTACAATTTCTTACAGATTTCTGCTTGTTGTAAATCAGATACAGATAAATTAGCACAGTATCAGTAAGCCTACATTTATCTAAATGTATTAATAAGAGAGCGATTGCGTGTGAATTAGTCATACTGTCTCTCTATTAATTGCGAAGCTGTGGGTTGTTGTTACTTCAAGCTACTTTAGTGATAAATCACAGGACAGCACTGACAATGAGTTTCTGCGCTCCTGAATGTTTCTCTGTGCACGCGATCTTCACGTGATGCCTCGGTCTAAAACTGCACATAATATTGAGAAGGTTTAGTGAAGACGCAAGCAAAAGTGATCTAGTTTCAGGGCTCGCACACGGTCAGAGACATGATGTGGCTCAACTCTCTGTAACAGAAAACAGCTCACGAGCATTGAAGTGAGGTGTTTTACATTGTAAACGGGACACAAGCCAAAGTGATCTGGCTTCAGGGCTTGTGTGCTGGCTGTATGTCTGTGCATAATAACAGTGATTAACTTACATGTACAATAAACTGTAAAACATGTAAAACAAAAAAAACTGCCCTAACAATACTGAACATCCAGATCATATAAACAAAGATAACTGCTCCTGAATCTTTCCTTGGGCCTGCAAACAGCAGTTTATGTGACAGGATGGAGTCATGTGACTTCTAGGTTTCTATATTAAGTTCACAAACATCTTACATTAAAACTCACCACAAATTTGTTATTAACAACTACTCAAAAAGTTTGTGTAAATGCACATACCTGTTTTGTCCCTCCACCCATCGCTTCCTGGACACCAAAGAAAAGATGAAAAAAAATACATATTTTAGTTTAAATGAAATAATTCCAATCAAAGGCTACATACATTTTAATTAGTAAGTTATACAGCACTAGCAGACAGTTAGCATTCAGTTATTTATATCAAAGACCTTAAGTATAGTAATATACTACATTAAAAATCACATCCATGCTTAGCCTGTTCTGTACAACTGACAATGTATCATTTGGTCACAGAGAAGCTGATACAAAGATACAAAGGCCCTTCAGTGACTTGTCAGTTATTACTGCAGTTCAAGTTCACTCATCCTTAGTAATTATGCAATTCATTACTTTTCTACTCGATTTTAATTTGTTCTTAAAACTTACTGTAGTTCTAGCTATTTCTTTGCTGGCAAATAATATGTACAAGCAGCGCGATCTCTAACACCCCCCCTCCCCCATCACTAACCTTCACGAGGCCTGAGATCATAAACTCATACCTGTGCTCTAAACCCCTCACCCCTCCCCCCACCAGCGCGATCTCTAACACCCCCCCTCCCCATCACTAACCTTCACGAGGCCTGAGATCATAAACTCATACCTGTGCTCTAAACCCCTCACCCCTCCCCCCACCAGCGCGATCTCTAACACCCCCCCTCCCCCATCACTAACCTTCACGAGGCCTGAGATCATAAACTCATACCTGTGCTCTAAACCCCTCACCCCTCCCCCCACCAGCGCGATCTCTAACACCCCCCCTCCCCCATCACTAACCTTCACGAGGCCTGAGATCATAAACTCATACCTGTGCTCTAAACCCCTCACCCCTCCCCCCACCAGCGCGATCTCTAACACCCCCCCTCCCCCATCACTAACCTTCACGAGGCCTGAGATCATAAACTCATACCTGTGCTCTAAACCCCTCACCCCTCCCCCCACCAGCGCGATCTCTAACACCCCCCCTCCCCCATCACTAACCTTCACGAGGCCTGAGATCATAAACTCATACCTGTGCTCTAAACCCCTCACCCCTCCCCCCACCAGCGCGATCTCTAACACCCCCCCTCCCCCATCACTAACCTTCACGAGGCCTGAGATCATAAACTCATACCTGTGCTCTAAACCCCTCACCCCTCCCCCCACCAACGCGATCTCTAACACCCCCCCTCCCCCATCACTAACCTTCACGAGGCCTGAGATCATAAACTCATACCTGTGCTCTAAACCCCTCCCCCCTCCCCCCACCAACGCGATCTCTAACACCCCCCCTCCCCCATCACTAACCTTCACGAGGCCTGAGATCATAAACTCATACCTGTGCTCTAAACCCCTCACCCCACCCACTCACCAAAGTTCTGAAGAAAATCAATGCCAGGGATCATAAAATCATACCTGTGAGGTAAAAGTGTGTGATTATATATATATATATGCTCTATTCGGCTCCCCACCAGATCGATCTCTACCAACCCCCACCCTCACCCCAATCATAAAAAGTCCCCCCCGAAAATTAAAAAAATGCTAGAGACCTTAAAGATGATAAAGTGTTACCTGCACTGTAAAGGCTGCGCATCGATTATGATGAGCTCTCAGTCGCTCCAGTCTTCTCTTGAAGCGCTCCAGGACACTGCTCCGCTCACTCATCTTGAACACAATCACGCGCTGGGTGCAGCTGGAGGTCAGGGGGCGGGGCCATCAATTAAGAACGATACTTTTGAGCGCTGAGGGCTGCTCAGAGATGTTGCTGTTGTCGTTTTTTATTTATTGATTTATAAGGCAGCTCAAAGGGTATCATGATATTCCCCAATATATATTTTTTAATATTAATAATTAAATAATTAATTTAATTAAATATGAACAATATTAAATTGATATTTATTACTGCAGTTATCTGTAAATGAATGAACATACTACAATTCATATCTTAAAAGTACAATAACAATGCACCTACATTTCATTGTATGTACTTCAGTATAGCACAATTCAGAATAAGGAAATTGTTGGAATTATATTTTTTGATGCATTAATGAAAATCCTTTTTCAAGTGTGGATTGTAAAGGTGTAGCTCATTTGAATTATGCTTTATTGATATACTATTACTTTCTGCAACTAATGTATATATTATGTAAATATCACATATGAAAGGGCCAAATATTTGTATCCATGGTAGTACACTTACCATGAATAAAACATGTGTCCAAGGTGAGGATAGAAAGGTTCATTACATACACTCACTGAGTTACTAGTATTTAGGCTTATATAAAACCAGCAGAAATACAAAGTAATATGGATGTACACTTAGCCGTTACAACTATTGTGTATCCCTGCCAGCACCGAGTCTCAAACTCACAACCCTTGGACTGCGAGTCCGAATCTCTAACCATTAGGCCACGACTTCCCCTTCCCCTTTAAACTGCTATATATTAGTTTCAGATAAAAATGTTCAGCGTGCCAGAAAAGGGGGTTTAGTTAATCCAATTACAGCAGTATTTAAAATAAAAATGTCATCATGTACCATGTATTTAGGCCGCACATAATAAATTACAAATGGACAAAAGGACTAACCCTAACACTAAACCCTAAACCCTAATTTGACTTGGTTCATTAAAGTGTGTGTGAGTGTAAGGCACAGAGGCCTATGTGAGCGATTCACCTCCACTGTCTCACACAAACTCAGATCCACTGGCACAACTTTACTCAAATTACTCTAGTAAACCCTGCACAATAGTATTGCTCTTCACAACATAAAGATAATTGATCTTTAATATGGTTATCCTTTCACTTGACTACGTTATCAAACAGCCAATGTGTTCACAATTTCAGTCTGCCTTCTAAAAATCAGCTCCCTCAGAAACGCATTGAACATCATAGACGTCAGTGGAGAAAGGTGTATAGTTCATCATAACATCATAATATACATCAATAACATAATTCATCTGCTATATTGCTAAAAGTACACAACTGTTTTATATCAACAGAACAATATCCTGGGATAACCTCACTTATCTGAGACTCTCACTTCAGAGCGCTCATAGTTAAGTTAATGATATGAAAACACCAGTGATTTCAGACTGTCTTTAGATCACTGCAGTTTTATTAAGGAGAAAATACTCAGCAATGGTGTTGTCTTATGAATTTGCACATGGTTTGTTTAAAACACCACATAGACATATAAACAAGATTAAAAACGTGATTTTCCCCAGACTTTAAGAGTGAGTCAGGTAACAGAGACATGTCTAAATGCTGATCAGCTAGCTGTTGCTGCGCTGTGCTCACACAGGCTTGAGGAGGCATGTTCATGAACAAAGACACTCACAGTGAAGTTAATGAAGTGGGCTTCTAATTTAGAAGTCTGTTTAGATGTCTGTTTAAAATCAGAGTTGTTAAGACATTGATAATGTCAATCCTTGTTAATAAATTATACCTTTTTGAAAATTTACTATGCATTTACTGTAGTAATATTGTAATAAGTAGTAACCATGACTATAGTAAACACAACTATACTAATCATATTTATCTATTAAGCAGAAACCAAGGTTTTACAATTAACCAATGTTTTACTACATCATTACTGTAGTATCCAGTATAACTTGGTTTTAGTTGTAGTAACCATGAAATATTGTATATTGTATGCGCAAGCATACTTGGGAATAAAGCTCTTTCTGATTCTAATATTATATAAATAATATCCATGGTTAACTCTTATAGTTTTTTATGTGGTTTATATGTAATAATTTTTAAAGGGCAATCAAAGAAAATGCTTAATATGTTTTTGCAGAACATTGCAATGTCACTTCATAGACAATACATTTTTGTAAAATTTAGTCATAATTATCAAATAAAAAGTATTCTGTGAGGTCACCTTTGACATTTGACCACAAATTCTAATCTTTTCATCCTTGAGTCCAATTGGACATTGGTCTAAATTAAATAAAATTCCCTCTAGGTATTCCTGATATACTACATTCACAAAATGGGAAGAATGTGAGCAATGCTTCCCACACATAGACTTTACTGGGGTGGGCGCCTCGTATATTAACGGCCGCCCAAGTATATGGAGAAACATTTTTGATTTTATTATTGTATTTTTATAATGAAACCATCTGCGATCGATTAACTAGTGTTATATCTCCCCTCGTTCTGTGTGCGCGAGAACGGTTTCTCCCGCTGCACGCACGCGCGGATATTACAAAGACAAAGACAGCGCACGCGCGCTTCAGTCGCTTATTAAAACAGATGTGCGCGAAATGTAAAATGTATTTACGGAGCACGTGTGCGAATAAAGCAAAATCCCCCCGGGTGAGTTTTCTTAAATGTACTGTCATGAAAATCTTCAATACATGAAATGGGTTTTATGTCTTAATGATAATTTTAAGTCGTCTTATATTTTGGGGATGGAAAAACATAAATCGTGATACAGCCTATAGATTATTTAACGTCAGAATGATTTAATTAATGATTTAATGTGCTTCAGACTGCGTCAAAGTGATTCTCAATCAATTAATAGTGCACATTTATGCCAAACGATTGCTTATGAACCCGAGTTGATGAATTATGACAATGTCTACTTTATGACCTTTATATAATATGTTTTAGTCAGTTGCAAGAATGCATATTTTGTCTGACATCTGAAGGATCAGTCCGCATTAGTATATACATTTCAAAATAAGAGTCCTGGGGAATTTCGGGCTTGTTTATGATTTAAAAGTGAAAGGTAAGTTGTTGTTGGAGAATTATTGGCATTTTGGTTATACAATTAATTGTATTTAATTTAATTTCCATTTGATTCATAGTAAACTATTGTAGTTTCTGGGTGGGACGCTTCTCCACAGGAAGAAAAGACTAAGAACAGTATTTTACATATATTATTCAATATATATATTTTACTAGTATCAGTAAAATCTGAGTCCCATTCACTGAAAGAGGCACTATATGACAAAGTAAGGAGAACTCTACCATTTAAATGCTGTAGTTTTGAATTATTTACAATGCATATAATAATGCATAATATTAGTATGTAATTAAATAGTAGCCTATGTAATTAAAATGAATTTCAATAAATTAAAATGTTGTTAAAAATTAGACTTTTTTTTTTTGTCACATGTAGTAGACCATTTTTGTGCTGTGGGTAATAGGAGGATTTTCCACCTGGCTACCACCATAAGTATATTGCACACCTTTGGGAAGGAGGGTGAGGTTATAGTGACCTTGACCTTTGATCTCCAAATTCTGTTCAGTTCATCCTTGAGCCCAAGTGAACATTTGTGACAATTTTGAAGATATTCCCTGAAGGCGTTCCTGAGATATTGCACTGACTATATACAGGCGCAGTAACATATATAAAAAAATTAGGGGGCGATAGAGAGAACATAAAAATGGGCGCAGTAACATATTTAAGGAATAGGGGGCGATAGAGAGAATATAAAAAAAATAGGGGGCCATAGAGAAAACATAAAAAAAATAGGGGGCGATAGAGAGCAAAAAGTGTGTGTATGCAGGAGACATACACACACTTTTTTTTCTCATTTTACTATCCATCCGAGGACCTCTCTGAAACGTTGAGAGAAGCCTTTAAATAGCCAATGGAGGCCATTACAGTGAAAACAAAGTGAGGACCGGCCTAAATGTCCTCACTTTGC
>NC_081791.1:28295851-28300851 GCF_963082965.1 Carassius carassius
TGAGGGATTCAAGAACACACACACACACACACACACACACGAGTTAAAATCAGCTGTAAACCACTGAGAGATGAACAGAAGCAGCGATCAGCGTCTGCAGACGGACGGCTCACATGCCCTGTCTGATGCTCTGGATGATCTGGAAGATGGCTGAAACCCAAACACACATCATGTTAAAGCCTGAACACATCACATCATCATATTAAAGGGACAGTTCACCCAAACATTTATATAACCTCATGTCTTACTCAGACTCAGGCCATCCTAGGTGTGTATGACTTTCTTCTTTTAGACGAATCCAATCAGAGATATATTTAAAAATGTCCTGGCTCTTCCAAGCTTTATAATGGCAGTGAATGGGTGTTACTTTGCAATGAAGTCCAATTTGAAGTCCAATAAAGCGCATCCATCCATCATTAAAAGTGCCCCACACGGTTCCGGAGGTGAATAAATGGCTCCTGTAGTGAAGCGATGCGTTTGTGTAAGAAATGAAGGATGGATGCGCTTTATTGGACTATTGCAAAATAACACTCATTCACGGCCATTATAAAGCTTGGAAAAACCAAGATTTTTTTTTTTATATAACTCCAACTGGATTTATCTGAAAGAAAAAAAGCCATATACAGCTAGGATGCCTTGAGGGTGAGTAAATCATGGGTCATTTTTATTTTTGGGTGAACTGTTCCTTTAAATCCTGTGTCACGACAAGTCAATGTGAGAAAGAGACATGAACCAAAATATCAATTTCTATTAGTTGCATGAATAAAAAATTATATTTTAAAAAATAAAAATTATATTGCCATTTTTTACTATTATGCATTAAAGAATCCAAAAGTTAAGGAAAGACAACCCAGAGGACACTGCAGGTTAAATTTTAACACTACAGTAACATTATTTTTAGCTGTTGAAACCCACATGATTTACATCCGAGGTCTGTGAAACAACAGCCTCGTTATATACAGCATGCAAATAACCTAAATGATGATGCACAGACCAGACTCTACGTGAATAAACAGCACATTATTCATGCAGGTGGAACATCTGAACATCAGCAGGATCTGAGATGAAGTTCCTGTTCTGCTTAACTGAGGAAAAACAGCAAACAACAAATGGGTGCCGTCAGAATGAGAGTCTAAACAGCTGATAAAAACAGCACAATAATCCACAGCACCCCAGTCCATCAGTTCACATCTGGAGAAGACAAAAGATGAAAAGTTAAAGCTGTTTATGATGTTTGCAGTGCAATATTTTACCGGAGTGGTAAAATTAACAGTTACTATCATCAGTTACGGCTCGTCATCTTTAGCATTCTGCCTGCAGATTTCTCTCCTGATTCAGACCAGAACGCTTTTTCACTGGAGGAAGTGTTATTATGGATTATAGACTCTGTGTGTTTGAGTTAAAATCATCTTAATGCTGGATGTGTTTCAGGTTTTGTCTTCTCCAGATGTTCACTGATGGACTGGAGTGCTGTGGATTATTGTGATGTTTTTATCAGACTCTCATTCTGACGGCACCCATTCACTGCAGAGCATCCATTGATGAGACACTGATGCAATGCTTCATTACTACAAACCTGATGAAGAAACAAACTCCTCGTGATCTCTGATGAACTGAGAGTGAACACATTTTAATTTCCGGCTGAACTATTCCTTTAGGAATGTTGCTGGATCAAGTGTGTGATGTAAGATATGTCTCACCTGATCCACAGACCACGAACACAAAGAGCGCAAGGAGCCACGGACCCACCGGAGACTTCTCCTCGTTCACCACACGCTGCAGGAGTGTAAAATAACTTTAACACACACGCACATCTACGGCTCAAACACAGGCTATCACAAGATTAAGGCTACAAGGTCTCTGCCAACAACAACAACAACAAACAGTTGACTTCTTTGTAGTAAACATTAATCCATATCTACAGTCATTGCATAATTGTAAAGATAAAAATATAAAAAATTATGGCGTTCCAATTGTGCCAAAAATGCATCTGTCACATTTGTCTGTTTATGTGTTCAATCTAAAAGTTGGGAAGTCATAATTATCAGGTGCTTTAAAATCACTTTGGTTGGAGCAAGAATGCAATACAAAAAAAATTGAATAGTTATATATCATAATTTAACAATACTATCATAATATTCACAGAACATGTTTTCAAAACATTAGCACACAACATTATCTGTCCATAGTTGAATGTTTGTGTAACATTTTTAATTGCCTCACTTGTTTCATAACATTAAATAAACATAAAGAGTAACATTTCATGTTTACAACAGGATAAAATGAAATTATGTTCCATTATCGTTTGCATATCCAAGAAAAAAAAACATTTGATTGGACATTGTGAATGTTCATTTACATTTACATTTAATCATTTAGCAGACGCTTTTATCCAAAGCGACTTACAAATGAGAACAATAGAAGCAGTCAGGTCAACAAGAGAACAACAACAGTATACAAGTGCCATGACAAGTCTCAGTTAGTCTAGTATAGAACGCATAGGTAGGTTTTTTTTTTTTTTTTTTTTTATAAATTAAAAGACAAGAAAAGGAAAAGTGCTAGTGTTAGTTGGTTAAGTGCAGGCGAAAAAGATGAGTCTTTAGCTGTTTCTTGAAAATGAGTAAAGACTCAGCTGTAAGAATTGAGATTGGGAGATAACATTCAGAAACAATGCTTTCATAATTTATTGAGAACGTTAGCAGAACATTCTTAGAACATGTTTGCAGCTGAGAGAAAGACAAATGCATCGGAGTGTTAAAAAACTTGTTATTGATAAATCTAATTGTTGTATTTGTTTCTCTGGATATCTGTCAAATGTTTTGCAGGACTTTCACAGTGAACAGAAACTTACAAAGCATAAAACTGAAACAAAACAAATGCAGATGCAGGCGAAAATATTCTACAAAAAAAAGTGTATAATTTTTGCACAAATGGAGCGCCATATTTAGGGAACCTGGTGTGTGTATCATAACTGTATCAATGATGGAATAAAATGGCACCTAAATGTTATTTAAGAGAATACCATGGTACTGATGTCATAAACGTGCAATAATTTTATTATTGGTGTGTATTTTATGTGAGCGAGTATGTGATTGTTGAATACGCTATATTCGTATATTGTGTGTATTAATGTGAGAGTGTGTGTGTGTCTGTGTGTATGTATGTGTATATATATATATATATATATATATATATATATATGTTCGTGCGGGTGCGCGAGAGCCGCGGGAGCGCGCGTACCGTGGTTTTCTGCACATGTCCTCTCTGTGTGATCGTCTTGCTGTGTTTCTCGTTCGCTACTTTCATCCGCTGCACCGCCGACATGATGCTGCCGCTGCTGGAACGCGTCACGGGAGGTGGAAGATTGCGCTGGCCGGTAAACGGAGCGGTGTTGACCGGTGATTCGGTTCAGTTCCAGACAGTCGCACGAGCTGCGCTGCAGCGGTGTCACGTGGGCGGGACCCGCCTCCTCGTTACGTCACGTCACACATCTGACGTCATTCATCGATGACAAAAAAAGACCGATATTTGAAAACTTAACCTTTGAAACGTTTTCTAATTGTTTCTCCCCTTTTTATTTATTATTTTTATGTTGACCCTTGTACATAAAAGTGCAGAGTAAGTAAAGCTATGATATACAGAATGTACAGTGGAGTTGCTATATACAATATTGATCAGAGTATATACAGAATATAAATACGAATGCATTGTAGGGATTGTATGTACATTATGAACAGAACAATGAAGGATTATATATACATTATGAATAGCAGGAATGTGAGAACAGTTGTAATAAAAACTGAGTGTGCAAAAGTATTATTGAACAATGTATTATATGCAAAAAAAACAGTAGTGCAATGATATTTATTATTATTTTATTTAAGTGCTTTGCGGTCAGATGCAGAGCAATTGCTGTACCATACTGAGATGCAGTTTGTGAGTATGCTCTCAATGGTACAGCGGTAGAATTCAGCAAGGATCCTGGGACTGAGGTGAACTTTCTTAAGGCTCCGTAAGAAGTAAAGGCGCTGCTGTGCCTTTTTGACCAGGGTGGAGGTGTTTAGGGACCAGGTGAGGTCATCTGAGATGTGGATGCCAAGGAACTTGAAACTCACCACACGCTCCACTACAGCTCCATTGATGTAGATGGGTGTGTGTGCATGACTCCTAGTCCGCCTGAAGTCCACAATGACTTCTTAGTCTTCTGGGTGTTTAGTTCCAGGTTGTTGGTGGCACACCACACAGCCAGGTTCTGCACCTCAGACCTACCACCGTGGTGTCATCTGCAAATTTAATTATGGTGTTGGAGCCATAAACAGGAACACAGTCATGGGTGAATAGGGAGTACAGGAGAGGGCTAAGTACGCAGCCTTGGGGCACTCCAGTGTTCAGGGTGATGATGGAGAAGAAGAGGATATCTAACGTAACAGACTGAGGTCTAGGTCTAGAATCCAGTTGCAGATGGGTGTGCTGATTCCAAGATGGCTGAGCTTGCAATCTTAGATCTCACATGTGTGTTCTGACTGTCCAGGTGGGTGAGGGCAGAGTGAAGTGCCGTTGAGATGGCGTCCTCTGTTGACCTATTGTTGCGATAGGCAAATTGGAATGGGTCTAATGTAGCAGGGAGACAGGATTTTAAGTGGGATGCAACCAGTTTCTCAAAGCACTTGGCAATATATGTATGTATGTAGGTATGTTTGTTCCAAAAGCTCCAGTTTGATATTTATCTATAAGCCTATATTGTTGACTTATACTTAACATTCACTTCCATGGAAATGTTAAAAAGTTGCATTGGCTTTGTGGCTTTATTTATTAATTTGTTTATTTAAAAAGCCAAGTAAAGGCCTAACTAAATATGAAGGGTTCTACACACTTGATTATATATATTTCTAGTACTTTGCAATTTCATAAAAAAATCATACATATTGCATAAATAATGTTATGAGATTAATGTTTCAAATATAAAAACTGTAATACAGAAATATAAAATGATAGAAAAA
>NC_081791.1:28305851-28308351 GCF_963082965.1 Carassius carassius
TAAATCATCATATTATTGTGATTTCTGAAGATCATGTGACACTGAAGACTGGAGGAATGATGCTGAAAATACAGCGGAGCATCACAGAAATACATTACACTTTAACACAGATTCACACAGAAAACAGATGATTTACATTAGAATAATATTACACTATTTTTACTGTATTTCTGATCAAATAAATGCAGCCCTGATGAGCAGAAGAGCCTTATTTGAAAAACAAAACTTAATCATTTGAAATTTTGACCTTTAGTGTAAATATAGGAAATCAAGATAGCATTTTTTGTGACAATTAAGATTATTTCATATAATGTCAACACTTCTTCCCTGCACACAAGTGTGTGAATGCGACAGCAGCAGAGGAGCGTGTGAAAGCGGAGGACAGATGATGGAGGACTGAGAGCATCACAAAACAACTTCCTGTGTGCTGACAATACAGCCGGCTGACCTCTGACCTCTGGAGTCTACATCACACTCACCTTCACATGACAGAGGCGTTTGTTTGTGGGATGCTGCGCTGAAACGCTTGCGGCCCGATGAGCGTCTCCGAGCAACACACACACACACACACACACACACAAGCCTGCGATCCTTCAGCTCTGCGTTCTCAGTCCACACACATCTCAAACACAAGACTGTCACACTTCCTCCCAAAATGATGCACATCTGATCACATTTTCACAACAAACACTAATTGATGAATATGTACATCAAAACAGGGCGGGGCTTAAGATCTTGCACACGTCAAGATCCAGTTATGACTTTCTGATTAAACATCACCAGCTCAGAAAATATACATATATGCATGGATTAATTATTCACAATGAGATTTTTGATAGTCATGGGCAAAAACTGGGTGAAAATGTGCTTTAACAGGGTTTGTGGGTTAATAAAAACCTGAATGATTCATTAAATCAAACATGAAATTAAAATAGAGATTTGCAAAGTAAAATCTGCTGACAAAATCTTGCTTTAGGACTTACTTTGAAATAATTTCCAGTAGTAAAGTTTCACAAATATTTACAAAGAAATGGTAATTATCACACTGAATTAGAAGTCATTTTATTTACAACATTTTCACAGTGTACTTGTATAATTAAATTTATCCTCTAGTTTTATTTATATGTTGGATTACATTTATTTTTGATATTTTCCATGTTTGGTTTTAAGCTTTAATAATTTAGTTTTTTTTTTTTTTTTCGTTTTTTATAAAAAAGAAATTCAATATGACTACATAGTTAATTTATTTTAATTTTTTGTACATCAAGTTAAACTAAATGGAAATTAGACATGTTGCCTTGGCAACTATCTGAAATAAAATATGTTTTAAGTTTTGTAATATTTAAAGTATAGTTTTTAATTTTAGTTAACTATAATAACCCTGGTACGTCATTCACTGTGTTTGGATTGTTACAGCACGGGAATAAAGACACAGACACTTCATTTCTTTCCATTGTTTTATTTACGTCTTACTTCAAAGAAAGTACATCAGAGCTTCTGCAGTGCTGCTGGAAGAAGAAATTCAGAGTTTGGGATGGCGGAAGTCTTTGCCTGCGAACTTGGCCTTTTCACCGAGCTCCTCCTCGATCCTGCGGAACACACACACACACACACACACACACACACACACACAGGTGAGGGTTTGCACACTCTGATTGGACGGCTGATTTGAGGAGGGTATGATGTCACTGCTGACCTCATCAGCTGGTTGTACTTTGCCAAGCGCTCTGATCTGCAGGGGGCGCCGGTCTTGATCTGGTCACATCAGAACACGTGTCAGTGTGGCAGATTCTCATTCAGCTGCATTTAAAATGCTTGGTTTGCACGGTTTGAGCACAAGTGCAGTGTGAGGTGTATCAGCTACCTGTCCTGTGCAGAGACCGACCACCAGATCAGCGATGAAGGTGTCCTCCGTCTCACCGGAGCGATGGCTGACCATCACACCCCAGCCGTTAGACTGAGCCAGCTTACAACTGCAGAAAACACAGATCTTATTATTGAAGAAAAAAAACTATTTATTATTAAAATTGAAATCAAAACATTAAAACAGAATCCAGAAACAACAAAACGGAAAACAGAATTTGGTAATAAATAAAACTTTAATTCATCGAGGTCTAAACTTTATTTGCATTTTTTTTTTTACTTTTAATAAATTGCTGGAAAAAGAAAAAACACAGAAAAGATGGCATTTGTGGAAAAAAAAAAAAAAAAAACTATCTCATAGGACCTAAAAAGTTTTTTTACCATGTTTGTCAATTTGTAGAAGTTACATGATTTCACTTAATTAGTCGTGCTTTCTAAATTCTACATTTAATCACTAAAAAAATAAGATAAACACTAAAATAGAAAGTAATAATTTGCGAAAAAAATTAAAATAAAGTTTGGGGGAGGAGGAGTAAATAAAACAGATTTCATCGTTTCTTAAATTACATTTGTACAATTTTAGGTTTAAAATTATTTAAATCAAATAAACATAATATTTTATTCATTTTAACCATAA
>NC_081791.1:28313351-28315851 GCF_963082965.1 Carassius carassius
TGCGAGTGAGTGTTAAAGTGAGTGAGTGAGTGAGTGAGTGTTAAAGTGAGTGAGTGAGTGAGTGTTAAAGTGAGTGAATGAGTGAGTGAGTGTGCGAGTGAGTGTTAAAGTGAGTGAGTGAGCGAGTGAGTGTTAAAGTGAGTGAGTGAGTGTTAAAGTGAGTGAGTGAGTGAGTGTTAAAGTGAGTGAATGAGTGAGTGAGTGTGCGAGTGAGTGTTAAAGTGAGTGAGTGAGCGAGTGAGTGTTAAAGTGAGTGAGTGAGTGAGTGTTAAAGTGAGTGAATGAGTGAGTGAGTGTGCGAGTGAGTGTTAAAGTGAGTGAGTGAGAGAGTGTGCGTGTGTGTGTGTGTGCGCGAGTGAGTGAGTGAGTGAGTGTGTGCGCGAGTGAGTGAGTGAATGAGTGTGTGCGCGAGTGAGTGAGTGAGTGTGTGCGCATGAGTGAGTGAATGAGTGTGTGCGCGAGTGAGTGAGTGAGTGAGTGAGTGCGCATGAGTGAGTGAGTGAGTGTGTGCGCGAGTGAGTGAGTGAGTGAGTGAGTGTGTGCGCGAGTGAGTGAGTGAGTGTGTGCGCGAGTGAGTGAGTGAGTGAGTGTGTGCGCGAGTGAGTGAGTGAGTGAGTGAGTGTGTGCGCGAGTGAGTGAGTGAGTGAGTGAGTGTGTGCGCGAGTGAGTGAGTGAGTGAGTGAGTGTGTGCGCATGAGTGAGTGAGTGAGTGAGTGCGCATGAGTGAGTGAGTGAGTGAGTGAGTGAGTGAGTGCGCATGAGTGAGTGAGTGAGTGAGTGAGTGCGCATGAGTGAGTGAGTGAGTGAGTGAGTGTGTGCGCATGAGTGAGTGAGTGAGTGAGTGAGTGTGTGCGCATGAGTGAGTGAGTGAGTGAGTGAGTGTGTGCGCATGAGTGAGTGAGTGAGTGAGTGAGTGTGTGCGCATGAGTGAGTGAGTGAGTGAGTGCGCATGAGTGAGTGAGTGAGTGAGTGAGTGAGTGAGTGCGCATGAGTGAGTGAGTGAGTGAGTGAGCATGAGTGAGTGAGTGTGTGCGCATGAGTGAGTGAGTGAGTGAGTGAGTGTGTGCGCATGAGTGAGTGAGTGAGTGAGTGAGTGTGTGCGCATGAGTGAGTGAGTGAGTGAGTGAGTGAGTGTGTGTGTGTGCGCATGAGTGAGTGAGTGAGTGAGTGAGTGAGTGTGTGTGTGTGCGTATGAGTGAGTGAGTGAGTGAGTGAGTGAGTGTGTGCGCGAGTGAGTGAGTGAGTGTGTGCGCATGAGTGAGTGAGTGAGTGAGTGAGTGAGTGAGTGAGTGCGCATGAGTGAGTGAGTGAGTGAGTGAGTGAGTGAGTGAGTGAGTGAGTGAGTGAGTGAGTGCGCATGAGTGAGTGAGTGAGTGAGTGAGTGAGTGTGTGCGCATGAGTGAGTGAGTGAGTGAGTGAGTGTGTGCGCATGAGTGAGTGAGTGAGTGAGTGTGTGCGCGAGTGAGTGAGTGAGTGAGTGTGTGCGCGAGTGAGTGAGTGAGTGAGTGTGTGCGCGAGTGAGTGAGTGAGTGAGTGTGTGCGCGAGTGAGTGAGTGAGTGAGTGTGTGCGCGAGTGAGTGAGTGAGTGAGTGAGTGTGTGCGCATGAGTGAGTGAGTGAGTGAGTGTGTGCGCATGAGTGAGTGAGTGAGTGAGTGTGTGCGCATGAGTGAGTGAGTGAGTGTGTGTGTGTGCGAGTGAGTGAGTGAGTGAGTGTGTGCGCGAGTGAGTGAGTGAGTGAGTGTGTGCGCATGAGTGCGCGAGTGAGTGTGTGCGCATGAGTGCGCGAGTGAGTGAGTGAGTGAGTGTGTGCGCATGAGTGAGTGAGTGAGTGAGTGAGTGTGTGCGCATGAGTGAGTGAGTGAGTGAGTGAGTGAGTGCGCATGAGTGAGTGAGTGAGTGAGTGTGTGCGCATGAGTGAGTGAGTGAGTGAGTGAGTGTGTGCGCATGAGTGAGTGAGTGAGTGAGTGAGTGAGTGCGCATGAGTGAGTGAGTGAGTGAGTGAGTGTGTGTGTGTGTATGAGTGAGTGAGTGAGTGAGTGAGTGAGTGAGTGTGTGCGCGAGTGAGTGAGTGAGTGAGTGAGTGTGTGCGCGAGTGAGTGAGTGAGTGAGTGAGTGTGTGCGCGAGTGAGTGAGTGAGTGAGTGTGTGCGCGAGTGAGTGAGTGAGTGAGTGAGTGAGTGAGTGTGTGTGTATGAGTGAGTGAGTGTACCAGGGTAGTTCTTGATGAAGCTCTTGTACAGGTCTCCCAGCTGGTCTCCAGTGATGTGGCGCTTCGGGTCGTCGGGGGACTTGAAGTCCAGATCGTATTTGCCGCTCCTGAAGAACTCTGAGGCGGCGACGTCCATGCCGATGATGATCTTGTCAGGATAGCCCGCCTTCTCAATGGCAGATTTCAGCAGCTCCAGAGCTACAGACGTAAAATTAAGATTAAAACAAAAACTTCTCTACCAACAGGCTCAGAAAAATAATTGACTGCTGTTTTATGCATAAATAGACTTCA
>NC_081791.1:28318351-28328351 GCF_963082965.1 Carassius carassius
GTGCGCGTCTGTGTGTGTGTGCGCGCGTCTGTGTGTGTGTGTGCGCGTCTGTGTGTGTGTGCGTCTGTGTGTGTGCGCGTCTGTGTGTGTGTGTGCGCGTCTGTGTGTGTGTGTGCGCGTCTGTGTGTGCGTCTGTGTGTCTGTGCGCGTCTGTGTGTGTGTGCGCGTCTGTGTGTGTGTGCGCGTCTGTGTGTGTGTGCGCGTCTGTGTGTGTGTGTGTGTGTGTGTACCTTTGCCCAGGTAGCGTGTCTTGTCTCCGTCTCGGAGCTCCAGAGCCTCATGGACTCCGGTGGAAGCACCGCTGGGAACAGCTGCCCGGAAACGTCCTGACGAATCAATCAAACAATCACACATCAAATACCAACCACAGCAGGAACATTTCCTCAGGAAGTGGTTGCTAGGGTGTTGCTAGGGTGCCATGAGACAGTCAGTCCGATCGAGTGTGTTTGTACCTTTAGTGGTGTACAGATCCACCTCCACGGTGGGGTTTCCTCTGGAGTCGAGGATCTCACGAGCGTGAATCTTACTGATGGACATCCTGAGACACACACACAGAAATTATTTTGGGATTATAGTTAATTTAAAGCTCCTTTAAATCCATCCAGGCTTCATTGTGCAAATACACAAGCGTTCGAAACTTCACTACGTTCAAATATACACTTCTATAATCTGAAACTAAGAAAATATTAACATTTATGATGCATTTGTGCTAGATAGCTGCCATCTGGGCAAACAAATAACAATAACATGACTTTAATACACCTGGTCAGAATCATGCTGACAATCATTCATTCATTACTGGAATCTGTCACACACATTTAGCCGAATTAATAAATTAGTTCTATTTGAATATATATATATATTTATATTTTTCAATCATTTTTAAAGTGTTATTCTTGCAGTAATTCCTACATCTTCCACATGCATGTGTGTGTGTGTGAAAATAAAAAAAATAAAATCGGTCAAAAATTTCAAACATCTACACAAACCATGAGATACTGTACACACACTTCAGCTGTCTGACACAGATACAGTCTGTGGTTTCTCTATTAATAGAGCGGCTACAGCAGAGGACAGAAAAGACCTCTGGAGAATGTGTGTGTGTGTGTGTGTGTGTGTGTGTGAGTGAAATCTCGGTCATACCTTGACAACTTTATATGACCTTTACAAAGCCTTGCTGAACTCTGACCTTTGTGTCCAACACTCTGACCTTTGCATGCGACCAATGACACTGTACTCCACTGTAAGACCCTTACACACACACACACACACTGTAAAGTATAATATACATCATTAATAATCTGCATCAGATCCTCATATGTGTAACTCAATTTCAGTTTTGCGAATAATTGGTATTGTAAAAAAAATGCACGTTTTTGCAGCTTTGTGACGGGTGAAAAAATATATAGAATGCGATGCAAAAAAAAAAAGAAACTTCTGACTAATTTGATGATTTTTCATATTTCAGAAATGGCTAAAGCAAGTTTTCGTCTGAATGTGAGGTATTTCTAAAGCGTTTATTATCCGTGTAAACAAGTATCTTGCATTTCACACACTCGAGTCACAATCTTCAGGATTTCCACGATCACAGCACTGCGCGTGCGCACTGACACAACAATCAGTTATTAAATGATGCATACTATGACGCATTAATAACGGACTTTAGCATATAACTTCTGAATGCTTCTTTTGTAATCATTTAGTGAATTACAGTCATTTAATATATATATATATATATAATTTTTATCAAATTAATTAGTGATTAATATTTCATGTACTATTCTGCGATGGTTTCACCGGAAGCGTGAAGATCATTCAGTTCAGTTCAAAAAAGTATGACGGTTCGTGCCTTAAATCGGTTCCGATTTGACAAACTCTGCGTTCAGCCACAGAATACACAATATTCCTCCTAACAGCTAACTTATTCACACATCTATATTAAACCACACAGACAGAGCGGAAGTTCCGCTGATCCCGGATCAGGAGACGCGCTCCGCAGCGTGCACGAGCTTCGTCCGCAGAACTGATTTCAGATCAGCCGCTCCAATCAGGAAGCAGCAGCTCCAGGCTACAGTTTAACAGCTCG
This sequence comes from Carassius carassius, assembly GCF_963082965.1. Classification (NCBI taxonomy): domain Eukaryota; kingdom Metazoa; phylum Chordata; class Actinopteri; order Cypriniformes; family Cyprinidae; genus Carassius; species Carassius carassius. Next base: position 28,320,438 of record NC_081791.1, read on the forward strand.
CTCCAGCAGATCTCCCGCTTGATACAGCGACACCCGAGCGTGAGAACACACAGTTCTGGTCAAATGCGTGCGGGTTTGCGTTATTACCTGCGGGAGCGTCGAGTCCGCGTGGGTCTCGGTGTTTGACGAGGAGTGACTGCGCGTTCTGACCTCGGCGGCGCAATTTATAGACGGTCTCTTAGCAACGTCCCCGTATAAGGGAAAAGCCTTAGGGAGCGTCTACAAACAACGGACATTTACACCGTTTCAGGACACGCCCACATCTGTGATGTTCTAAATTGCAACAAAGTAATCCAAATGCCATCATACCTAGTCACTAGACTGCCTTTATAAACATCACAGAACATACACACGTCATTAAATTAAGCCGCTAATGCAGTCTAGTGCCATTGTTTGACATTCTAGCAGATCAATCTTAGTATTCTGAATTAAGAATCACTTACTCTAGATGTGTTTGGACGGAAATGCTGGCATACTGCTTAATGCATACTTAGTGTATATTATAAGTCACTATTATATAAATATATATATATAAAGGTAAATAGCATGCAACTACAAATGTTAAGTTTTTTTCTTGCAGTGGTTGTGTATTGTACATTTCAATCAGTTCATTAAGAAGCCTGTGTATTCCATGCATACTGAAAACTGTACACATTATACAACTGCATACTGCAAAAATAGTAAAATGGTTGTATGACAAAGTCACCAAAAGGTCTGTTTAATTGTTATGGCTTGAGATTTGGAGGTCAAGAGGTCACCACCATATTAAAAAAGAAAAAACATTATAAATATATATTACATGTTTTTTAAATATAAATATATGCAAAAAAGCATTGACAAATATATATTTATTTCAGTCAAAGAAAACATTCACATATGTAACATTTAAAGAAAAACTTTGTTTAATGTCTATAACACGTGTCAACATATAAAAACATACACAAAACAATACACAAAAAAACATTGTTAAATAAGAAACATTAGTATTATTCCAGCCACAACTGTATACCAACTTCATATTGGATTTTTTTTTTTTTTTTGCCCCTGAAACACACAGATTTTAGTATATGAGGGTTGAAACTTGAGCTTCACTGTGCAACAGATTTTTCCAATGTTTTGTGAAACATGTTGATCTGATTGTGTCTCATTGACGTCTGATGTCCGTCAGGACTCTTCATGGAGGTCTCTTCCTTTCAGCGAGGCGTGAAACACCCCGACCGTCCCTCGTCCAGCTCTGGACCTGAATGAAAGGTCAGGGTTGAGTTAAAGAGGGAAATGTGAGCGTGAGTTTGGGTTCGGACCTAAAGGGCACGTATATGATCACATGCCACACTTTCCCTGTGTTTCTCTCTCTCTACCCTTTAACACCAGGCTAAAATTAGTTTCACTATCATGAGAGACAGATTCACAACAATCAGCTCTTGTGTGTGGAGATCCATTTGTGTCTGTAATACATCTGTGTCTTTTCCTGTTGTTGTGCAAGTTTCTGCTCTCAGTCAACGTTCTGTGATTCTAAAACTTTACGATGCATTTATCTTCCCAAAACATGTTTTACGAACGTTTCGCTAACGTTCCAATTAAGTTACGAAAACGTAATTTCAAGATGTTCTCCGAACGTCCAGTTTTTAAAATGTTTCGGAAATGTTTTTTCTTGGTTGAACATTCCATTTTATCATATTGTAACGAACATACAGAATCGTTACTTTTGAACGTTCTGCAACATTTAAAGACGTTGGGTAATATTTGGGTGGGGGGGGGGGTCCATAAACAATGTACAGATGATGTTTTTGTGTAAACATTTTGAGAACATTATTAACGACCAGATGACTTTGAACAAACGTTCTATTAATGTTATTGGGAGAACGTTTGTTCATAACTTTAAGAGAGCCTTTCCTCAACATTTCCTGTTAGCTGAGAGAACATAAATGTGTTTCACCATGTTTAAATGCATTATCTGCTGGCAATTCTGCACGAAGTCACCACAGCGCATGCAAAGTAGTCACAGTAAGAGGTTGAGCAGACTATTTGAATGAAATACTCAAATCTCTCAGTCGACAAATGACATTCAGAACAGAGAGAATTAGACTGAGCTGCTGTTACACATCACTGCCACATGATGGCGCTGCACTGTGTGTGTGTGTGTGTGTGTGTCAATCTCTATTTAGATCTCATGTCTGTGTGTGTCACATGCAGAACTTCCTGTTTCCTCTCTTACAGCACTATTGCTTCACAACAGTGTGTACTCAAATAGTCTCAAATTACTGCTTCCTTACAGTGAGACACTGCCTAAAAGCATCTGCTGGAGGAATAAACAAACAAACAAACAAACAAATGTGTCTGCTGCATGAACGAGTGTTTGTTAGGTTGTGCATGCATGTCACTAGATCTGGCCTGTTTTTATCAGTTTCACTTCTATGTTCCAAGCTCACATAATCATAATGGAAACTGGTCTAATCAGATAAACTCATTCTTACGTTAATTGTTGCCTTGAAGTGAGTGTGACAGTGTGGGTCAGCAAGCTTTCTGCTGGTGCTTCATGAATCTCTGAGTGAAAGTGTCCTGAAGAAAGGTGCGTCTCGTTCATTCAAGTGTGCTGAGAATGCAAAACCTTTACTGGAAGAGAAAGAGTAAAGCAGCCTGTGATTGGCTGACACACGCATCAGCCACTGAATATTCTAATGAGCTCCTCTTGAGTTGTGTGCATGTTTAAAGCAGAGTTGTAAAGCTTAACTGAAAAATATATATTTTTAAATCATTAATATGAAGCTTAAATTATATAAAATATAAATATTTGGCAACATTTTTTTTAAATGTACCCCTGGCAGCTAAATGAAATGTTTAAAATTTAAATAAAAATATTTAAACCTAAATTGTAATTTTAAAATGAGTTAATAAACACACAACAAAATAAAAAAATATATTAAAAAAATACATAAACATAAAAGCTGATTTTAAAATGCTAATAAAAACTTCAATAGGAAATGAACAAAAACTTAAGCTGAAATAAAAATAAATAAAAAGGTAAACCAAAATAGTAATAAAAAAACAAACAAATTAAAAATATGTTGATAAAAATATGAGCTGCTCCGTACAAACTCATTCTCTCTTTATTTGGCATCTAATAGTCATATATCTGGGTTTTGTTCAGCAGTTTTCACACAGACATGCATACAAACAAATGCTAAAACCATTTGACTGGACGCTCCGCCCTTCCCAAACACAGAAAATACTATAAAACCGTAAATCAATCGATTAATTCATGATAAAACCAATAAATGAGTTTGATATTAACTAGAGTTTGCGGTCTGCTGCCTGACTGGAGAAGAAACCAAGATCTCAGACTCCTGGAACGTTAAACCCGAGATGATGATGATGATGAAGACGAGAGCAGTTCTGATCTCGGAGCAGTTCTTCTGGCTTTATGAATTGAGATGGGGTCAGATCCTGCAGACAGGTGAAGTGGGCGGAGTCAGTAGGGCCGGGGGCGGGGCTTGTTCACATGTTCGATTTCCTGAGGTATGCGGTCATGTCGAAGACGGGTGGATTGACTTTGCCTCCGTGAGCATCTTTTACACCTTTAGCAATGATTATCGCTGAAAGAGAGAGAAATATAACAGTGTCAAAACACGTCTAGGTCAAATTTCACCCCAGAATCTGAAGAAATAAAATATCATTCATTTATTTTAATATACATGAAAAATCTAATGAAACACAAATTCAATATTTTTTAATATATTTGCTTATAATATTTGTATTTAACTTGTATATAACAACAAGTCAAATTTCACCCCAAAAATATGACATTGCATTTTTTAAAATATAAATTATAAAAGAATTTTTTAAATATAAATGCATATAAATTAAATAATTTTAATATATTTACATACAATATTTGTAATTAAAAAAATAAATGAAAAAAGAGGTTTTAAATATAAACTGAAATGAAATCGATTAAATTATTCACACATTAGATTTGTATATAGTTTATATATAATACAGTTTTTTTTGTGAATGCTGATTCTAATGAGTGTAAGTCCATCTCTGAATCACTGATACAGCGCTTGTTAAACTCTACCTTTGTGAGATCTGCCGATGGTGAAGGAGAAGGGGTCAGGCTCTTTCTCCGAGGTCTTCATCTTGATGTCCATGGTGTTCTGACCGTCCACATTCAGAGCGTCTCTCAGCACCGTGCACTTCCTGCCGGCCAGAGTCACGCCATTGGCAAACAGAGTACTGCGGTCACTGGCGATGATAGCCTTCACCTCAGCCGCCTGACACACACACACACACACACACACACTGTGATTTAACAGTCCAGCAGACGCAGGCTGAAACAAGCGGAAAAACCCTGAACGTACAAGGAATTTCCTTATTTTCTTTCTCTTTCTTTTTTCATTAAGGGAACGTTACTTTTGAATGTTCTAAAACAATGAATAACTCAAACGTTTCAGGAGAAACATTGCACGAATGTTGTGCTAAGGTTTCCAGACAAACCTTCATAACTTTGAGAGAACCTTGAGAGAGAGACATAGAGAGAGAGAGAGAGAGACAGAGAGAGAGAGAGAGAGAGAGAGAGAGAGAGACAGAGAGAGAGAGACAGAGAGAGAGAGACAGAGAGAGAGAGACAGAGAGAGAGAGAGAGAGAGCATCTCAAAATACTTTAAGAGTCTGAGCTGCATGTTACAACTTGAACGGGGGAAACACGAATGAACAACACACACACACACACACACACACACACACACACAGGGGACTCTCCACATGCATAGTTTTTTACTGTACAAACTGTATTTTTCTAAACTAGAAATTTATGCATTTCAAATACATTTATGTATATCCAGGGATTTCGCTCAAATTGTGTGTTTATATATATATATATCTCATGTCAAAATGAAAGTGAGTGAGAGGAACCTGAGACAGGAAGCAGAGTGTTGAAATAATCCGCGTGAAAACTGAATGTTGCTTTATGATGTTGCACACAGACACTGTAGATCACTTAAAAGCGAAAGACTCTCTTACTTGTGCTAAATATTTAATTACTAATATATCCAATCATCTGACACTAAAACCTGTCTCAGAGTGTGAGTGTGTGGGGGGGGGGCGCACTTCCGCCTTCGAGCACGCGTGACCATATAAGGAGCGCTCCGAACTCCGCTCGAGCGCTGTGAGGAAACTCAGCGAATGAATCAAGCTGATGAAAACCACAGCGAGCGCCATAAAACTTATCAGAGAGTTATATAACTCCGTTATAACGCGAGCGCATCCTGCTTCTCACACGAGGAAGAAGGAACAAGTAAAAAATAAATTAATTAATAAAAAAAATAATGATAAAGTTTCGAGTAAATGGCTAAACACGTCGTATTTCACAGAAACAAAGCAGGGCGTAGTGTAAAAGTCGTACCGTGACTTGGTTGAGCCAGCCGCCCGGTGCTGACGCCCAAACGGACTCCTGACCCGGTGTGCACCCGAGGATGACCGCATCATCCACCCACTCGCTCTTGGTCAGGCTCGTGATGTAGCTGTCCCAGCTCATGATGCCGCTTAGATCTGAGGAGCGAAAAACACATCATCATCATCATCATCATCATCATCATCAGTGAGCCAGGCAGACACCCGCGCGAGGAGAGGGCGAGAGTACCTGAGTGCGTCTCTGCTCCGATGCAAAGTGAGTTTGAGGAAGTCCGCGTGAGTTTATATGCTCGCGCCCTGCCCCGAGGCACACTTCCGCTCCAGAGCGCGAGCGAAGATGCGCTGCTCGCATTGGCTCAGAGTTTCCTCTAGAAACTCATTTCACAGAATGCACAATATGTAAAGGCAAAGCTGACTGACTCAAATGTTTTAGAGAACATTCAGTTGTCTCATTTAGCAAACATAAGGGGAACCTCCCTGACAGCACACGTGCATTTACATCTGCAAGACCTTTCCCATCAGATGTCTTAAAGATGGTTATGATTTAAAAATCTGTTTATATACCCACATTGCATTTCTGATAAGAAATCAGGTGCTATCTGGCATTAATCAAAGCATGGGTTTGTGTGTGCACACTTGTCTTAGTGCTAGATCTTGGTTTTATTTTGAGCTGCACTCATGCACATGTTGTTTCAAGTCCACATATATACTGAGAAGTTCTGATGTTTGGAGTGTTTCACAGAATTGAGATCACAAATGAAAAAACACCATAGCAGTCATGATCTCAAGTCAGATGATGGATTTGAATGAGGAACAAACTGAAATGGCAGCTCTCAAATCTCATTTACACTTCCACATATCCGAACCGGCAACGCGCTTCATTTTGATATGAGTTCGGGTTCAATCTGAGTTAAAGTTTAAAGTCTGAGCTGATCTGGAGTTAGGCTGGAGTTTGGCCTTTTGCAGAGCGATAGAGAAGAAAGGAGGTGGCTGAATACAGCAGAACATGACCACAACATCCTGTTTGTGAATCTGCAAGCTGCATGACATGACAGGAAGAGTTACAGAGATCAACTGAAGCTCATTCTTCTACTGTATGTGATGGAGAGAGGATGCTGGGGAGATCATCTCACTGTCTGGCTCTCTACACACAAGCCTGACTCTTGAGAGCCGACCAGATGACCACTGCAGGAACCAATCAGATCGTGCCATGTGAGAGAACGGGGCGGGGCCAGAGCTGCAGCATTTCACCCATGGACAGGCAAACCTGTCAAGAACACGTCAAACTCAGCTTGGATTCAGAAGAATGAAACTTAACGCTTAAGAACATCAAAGGGGGATTTTCGCACTGTAACATTTACATAAAAACAAAGCTAAAATACTGTGTTGCAGTGATGTTATAAATCACCAGCGGAACCAAAAATGTCTTCCCTAAAAACCTTCACCAAGACTATTTAAGATCAAATCAAAAATGGTTCTTTTAAGACCACAACACAACAGAAATGCTCCTGCTCTCTTTTATAGAGGATGCATTAAAACTGTTTTGGGCATTTTATTGTGGTGCTGTTTTTTTAGCCATTAGCCAATCATTTATATGGTTATGCAAATTTAGTGTCATTTACAAAGCCTGGTGCATCAAAAGCTCTTTCAAATTAGTAATATTTTGTAATCCATTAACTTTAGTACAAATCCCAAATTGTATCTTTAAAGCATCGTTAACATGGCAGTGAGAAACAGTGTTATGAAACGAATTCAACAGTAATAATAGATCAAGACTCCGTAAAATCATTGGTATGGTGCATTGTTCAAAATGAGTGTTTCGTTAGTCCATTACCACTCTATAAAGTTTGCATGCTAGTTTTACGTCTTTAAAGTCACTTTTTCTTTTCACTTTCACACCTCACTCACTTTATAGAAGACAGTGGCTAATTGCATATTTCAGATGCTGTTTACACTAATTGACAATAACAATAGATTCTATTTACACTGTGTACTTTCTGTGCATGTGTCTTTCTTATATTCCCTTGAAGTTATGGAAACCTGATTTCTGAATGTTTTCTGAACATTCTGTCTTTTAAATGTTTAAACAGTATTTTTTTTAAATTTGAATGTTACAGAAACATTCCATTGTATGTTTATTCAAACATCAAGGGAACGTTACATTTGAATGCTCTCTGAACATTCTGAAAAAGCTCTCATTTTCTTTTCACTTAATATGATTTCTTTTCTTTTGGTTTTGGGCAGCAGACTGGAGCTTTGTAAAACTCTTATTAGTCAAATCCTCCGGAGCGCTGGAATTCATGCTCAAGCTCTCACTGGTTAGACCAGAATGAGAGACATTTCTATCATAACATGCAAACACACGCTGACTAACCGGTGAAGAGAGAATGCATGCCTGCGAGGCAGGCAAACACACACACACACACACACAGGAATCTTTTTGCTGAGTGTGTGTGATGCACTCGAGGCCAGAGCGCTGAGAGGATCTTTATCTGTGATTTTATC
>NC_081791.1:28338351-28348351 GCF_963082965.1 Carassius carassius
CGTCCGTGTGTGTGTGTGTGTGTGTGTCTCACCGCTCCGTCCGTGTGTGTGTGTGTGTGTGTGTGTCTCACCACTCCGCCCGTGTGTGTGTGTGTGTGTGTGTCTCACCGCTCCGTCCGTGTGTGTGTGTGTGTGTGTCTCACCGCTCTGTCCGTGTGTGTGTGTGTGTGTGTGTCTCACCGCTCCGTCCGTGTGTGTGTGTGTGTGTGTCTCACCGCTCCGTCCGTGTGTGTGTGTGTGTGTGTCTCACCGCTCCGCCCGTGTGTGTGTGTGTGTGTGTGTGTCTCACCGCTCCGTCCGTGTGTGTGTGTGTGTGTGTCTCACCGCTCCGTCCGTGTGTGTGTGTGTGTGTGTCTCACCGCTCCGCCCGTGTGTGTGTGTGTGTGTGTGTCTCACCGCTCCGCCCGTGTGTGTGTGTGTGTGTGTGTCTCACCGCTCTGTCCGTGTGTGTGTCTCACCGCTCTGTCCGTGTGTGTGTCTCACCGCTCTGTCCGTGTGTGTGTGTGTGTGTGTGTCTCACCGCTCGGTCCGTGTGTGTGTGTGTCTCACCGCTCGGTCCGTGTGTGTGTGTGTCTCACCGCTCGGTCCGTGTGTGTGTGTGTCTCACCGCTCGGTCCGTGTGTGTGTGTGTCTCACCGCTCGGTCCGTGTGTGTGTGTGTCTCACCGCTCGGTCCGTGTGTGTGTGTGTCTCACCGCTCTGTCTGTGTGTGTGTGTGTGTGTGTGTGTCTCACCGCTCTGTCCGTGTGTGTGTGTGTGTGTCTCACCGCTCTGTCCGTGTGTGTGTGTGTCTCACCGCTCTGTGTGTGTGTGTGTCTCACCGCTCTGTCCGTGTGTGTGTGTGTGTGTGTGTCTCACCGCTCTGTCCGTGTGTGTGTCTCACCGCTCTGTCCGTGTGTGTGTCTCACCGCTCTGTCCGTGTGTGTGTGTGTGTGTGTGTCTCACCGCTCTGTCCGTGTGTGTGTGTGTGTGTGTCTCACCGCTCCGTCCGTGTGTGTGTGTGTGTGTGTGTGTCTCACCGCTCCGTCCGTGTGTGTGTGTGTGTGTGTGTCTCACCGCTCCGTCCGTGTGTGTGTGTGTGTGTGTGTGTCTCACCACTCCGCCCGTGTGTGTGTGTGTGTGTGTGTCTCACCGCTCCGTCCGTGTGTGTGTGTGTGTGTGTCTCACCGCTCTGTCCGTGTGTGTGTGTGTGTGTGTGTCTCACCGCTCCGTCCGTGTGTGTGTGTGTGTGTGTCTCACCGCTCCGTCCGTGTGTGTGTGTGTGTGTGTCTCACCGCTCCGCCCGTGTGTGTGTGTGTGTGTGTGTGTCTCACCGCTCCGTCCGTGTGTGTGTGTGTGTGTGTCTCACCGCTCCGTCCGTGTGTGTGTGTGTGTGTGTCTCACCGCTCCGCCCGTGTGTGTGTGTGTGTGTGTGTCTCACCGCTCCGTCCGTGTGTGTGTGCAGCGCTGTCTCTGGCCATGGAGAGGGACGGCTCCAGCGGAGGAGTGGTCAGACTAGCGGTCATCTCGGAGCAGGGTGTGGAGAGACAGGTCATCCTCGGGAACCAGCTTCCCAAGTTCTCCACCGTCTGAATCGGATCTGTGCTTCATCTGAACCTTACAGTGTTTCTCTGGATGTTTGCCACACAAAGTTCTAATAAACACGACTTCACTCGACCTGTTTGGTGTCTCGCTGCTTTATTCATTTACATTGATTTGAGTGGAATGGAACCAACTGAACAATGTTTCTGAGAATGTGAAATAATCAGAGTAGTCTTCTGTAGAGCTGCTTTAGCGCTGAAATGTTTAATTCTCATAACTCTTTAATTTTACAACATGAACAGTGATATTTTCTGTGCTATTACTGTAAAGATGCTTTGAAGTGCTCTGTCTCAAATAAAGCACTGAAGACATTAATGTAACGACTTTGAGAGCGTTGATTTTAACATTTTCATGGGTGACTTAAGAATTATAATTTTCCAGACCTCTATATGGATCTGGGAATCAGCCCAAAGAGGTCTTAAAAACTGTGTGAAAGTTTGTCCATTTTTAATATAATAATGGAATGTAGAAAAACTAATCTAGAAGCGTAATGAGATTCTGCATGAATTATACAAACTGACATCTGAAGATGATTAATATAGACGTATACGAGCACAGGTGAGATTACGAATAGGTTTCAGGTTTAACAACAATCGGACCCATTTTTACAAAATTTTATCTATTCATCAATGGTTTGAAGCTGTTAAACATTTGAACTGGACTAAGTCATGTCTGGTGAATTAATAAATGTAAATAAGGTAATAATTTGTTTTAATGGTCCGCTTTTGAGTTGGACTGTGTCTGTTTGGTTCTTGGACGGCTCAAGTGGGAATAAAATACTCTGTCCAGAATTTATACCAGATGTTGGTCCAGGTCTCATTGACCCAATACCTTTCAACGGAGGTCCATGATTTGGTGGAATCGAGCAGGTGGGCGTCTGTGGCAGTGTCCTGTAGAGCAGTCAGCATCTGAGTTGGGGAAATTGGTTTTACTTAGTTTGTCGGAAGAACACGAGGGGGGGGTTCAAGATCTGAAAGAATACAAAAGGGTTTGGTATATTGGTCCCCGCTGGGATGAGGGGGATCTGGTGGACAGAAGTCGCTCTCCTCCAGCTCAATGATGGGTCGTTTGAGCAGGTGAGGAGGTCCAGAACACACCACGGAGTCGGCGGCAGGAATGATGTCGTTCGGTCCGTCGTGCATGTAGATGTTGTGTTCCTGGTCATTCAGGAAGTTGTGGAGGTAACCGAGAGCACAGCTGCAGAGCCAGGGATTGTGGGTCAGGTAAACGTAAGGAAGCTCAGGTTTGGACGAGAAGAATCGATCGGGCATCAGCGAGACGCTGTTATTCTCCAGGTCGAAGGTCTTCAGGCCGCTGGAGGACACGTGCTCCAGGAGACGTGGAGGAAGCACAGGAAGCTTGTTCTGAGACAGATTAATGATCGCCAGACGCGGCAGGTCACTGAAGGTGTCGTTCTGAAGGGAACGAATCTGGTTCCTGTCTAAGTAGATCTCCATCAGACTGGGAGTGCAGCGGAACACCAGTCCTTCCAAACCAGATAACATGTTACCAGACAAACGCAAGACGCTCAGCTTCTCCAGCACTGGACCTGACAGAGACACACAGAGACATCTGTCACTTTTCCACTGCATGTTACGGTTCGGTGCGGTTCTGGGGTGCGTTTCCCAAAACCATAGTTGCTAACCAGTTAGGGAAATTGCATTGCAACCAACAAAGTTGCTAACTTAGTTAACAACTATGGTTTTGGGAAACGCACCCCTGTACGGTTAAAGGTACAATTTGTAAGATATTTGCAGTAAAATACCCAAAAACCACTAGGCTAGTGTTATGTATTTTGTCCAGCTGATTACTAACAATATCTCTAATGTTTTTAACTACTTGTAAATCATGAGAATATTCCCATTCTAAACAGTGACACGGGGCAGTGCTGATCTCACTTGTGTTTTACTCGACAGATGAGTTGTTTTGATTCGTATCTTTACAGAAAACGTATGCTATTATAAAGATCAACAAGATTAGTATTATGGGGCATACAGCCAATCAGTTACTAGTTCCTCTATATAACCTCGTCTCCTGCAAACCTGTGCACAGTCACATGTGAGTTCTCTCTTTAGCCCCCCACCTCCCCAGCACCACCTGCCTAGATCTGCTTGGGGGATCTACCTCTTTTCTTGAAGCAGCATGTCTTGATTTATGTTGTTTTGCAGAAGCACGTCATACTTGATCAGCTCCAGCAGCAGTGTAGCAGATCTAGTCCGCCAATAAAATGCTAGCTTTAGCCTGATAGCACTGAAAACGAACGTCACACCCTCCCTGCAATCGCCGTCCAAAGCCACACCCCCTGAACACATATCCACTCACAGACCAGAACACCAGAGACAACATTATTTACTACAATAGGCTTCATCAGCAGTACCCAATTCCAGCCCATTATTTCGAAGTTGTGTCATTCACCGGTGAGAAAACTTCAATACCAGGAAGAAAGAGTGGGTTGTTGATGTTTGTCTGCCATTCTTGGTCCTATGCCTTCCACAGAATTAATAAATACAGATAAATAGAGTAAATTCAGACCACGCAACAATGATTGCTAGACTTTCAACCAACATAACATCTATCTATCTATGTAGTGTGTGCTTCTGTTTACCAGACGGCTCCAGTGTGCTGATGTGATTGTGGCTCAGGTCCAGCTCATGCAGCTCTGTGAATCCAGAATACATGGACCAGGACAGAGAAGTGAACTGGTTTCCAGTGAGAACCAGGACCTGTGTGTCTGTGCGGATGCCGTGGGGAACAGCGGTCAGTCCCTGACTCACACAGCTGACACGCGGTCGATGATCCTGGTTCCTGTCGCTCTGACAGCTGCTGCTCGTGACCCCGAAGCACCGTATCAGGAGGAAGACCAGGATGATGAAGCATGGCATGATGAAGGCTGCTCAAAATGAAGACATTATTCAGCAAAACCGTGAACATATTTATCACAAGCTGTCTTTAAATGTAATGTTATGCTGTTCTTTTGAACTTTCTATTCATCAGTGCATCTTAAAAAATTAAATGTATCACAGTTTCAGAAATGTTTCTAGAGCAGTAGATCATCATATCATTCTGATTTCTGAAGATCATCTGACACTGAAGACTGGAGTAATGATGCTGAAAATTTGTTTAAATCCTGTCAGTAGATTGTGAACCACTCCTTACCTAGCCCACTATGAGTTCCCCAGCAGTCAAGGATTTTCAGAAAAGAGAGATTGAACAGTCGCCAATAGAGAAAAAATTAAAAGATTCCACCTTCTCCAGAATAGTTTGGGACCCCGCTATAGCTAACGGTATCAAGCTAGCGCTCAAAGAGCAACAAAGTACACTTGATTCGGTTGTGGCTGCAACTGTAAGAGAAGTAATAGACTGTACTGACCCCAGCACTCGTGATCTACACTTTGATATACAAACAACCAACGAAAGAGCTAAAAGCAGAAGTGTAATGGATCAACTGGGTGGGGATCATGTTAACTGTTAATGTCTCATTCCAGCAGATTTGGCAAAAGCGACTGCAAAGCTATAATGAAAAGATGTTGGTACATGGTAAGTGTGATTGGATCATATAATAATTGCTGTTAATAGTCTTCATCGTCTGGTTGACTACATCTTGTATAAATTTTTCTGAAAATTCATGTCATATGCACATAAACTGACAGTCACCTCTTATAAGCTAATACTAAATATTGTATAAACTTTTCTGTAAAGTTGTAGTAAAAGTTGGATTCAAACTCAAACCAATCATATTCAAAGTTGTGGATGTGTATTTCAGTCCTTACGCCAGAACTAGAGCATACTGACAGGTATGCATTGGTCTCCATCTACTGTCAAGTCAAGTCAGCTTTATTTATATAGCGCTTTAAACAAAATACATTGCGTCAAAGCAACTGAACAACATTCATTAGGAAAACAGTGTCAATAATGCAAAATGATAGTTAAAGGCAGTTCATCATTGAATTCAGTGATGTCATCTCTGTTCAGTTAAATAGTGTCTGTGCATTTATTTGCAATCAAGTCAACGATATCGCTGTAGATGAAGTGTCCCCAACTAAGCAAGCCAGAGGCGACAGCGGCAAGGAAACGAAACTCCATCGGTGACAGAATGGAGAAAAAAACCTTGGGAGAAACCAGGCTCAGGCATATATCAGTGCAAAAACAATCTTCAGATGATCAGGTAACCACAAATCCTATGAAAATTACCAACATATTTAAAGGTTTTTACACAAATCTGTACAAAACTGAAACCGATTTTATGAGTCAGTTTGTAAAGAGTACTTGGATAAATTAGAACTGCCTCGGATCACGCAGATGGATAAAGACTCTTTGGAGATCCTGTTAAGTTTGGAGGACCTTCATGAAGCACTAAAAGCCTTCAGAAGGGCAAATCACCAGGCCTAGATGGCCTTCCTCCTGAATTATATTTAGAAATATAGGATGTGGTAAGGACTCTCATGCTTGACTCATTTAATTTTGCAATCGAGTACAGTACATTTCATAGAGACCAAAAATCATGCTTCTTAAAAAGGGTAAAGATCCATTAGATTGCTCCAACTACAGACCACTATCACTCATCCCATGCTGGAAATAAAGATAATAAAAATGATAAATATAATTTTGGCCCGTTTGTGGCCAATTCTATTAGGGTCTGGAAAAGGGTGGACCGTCTGAGGGGGGGCACCTTTCAAATTTTGAAACAACACACCCTTATGGCACAACTTTAATTTTATATGTGGAAATCGGCCATTTATCCAGCCCTCTTGGTCTACATTGGGCATAAACACATGCAGTGACTTATATGATAACCAAGGACTCATCATATTTTGTCTTTTTTCATTTACGTTCTACTCTCAAGGCCTTTGGAGATTCCTGGGCATCCCCCATTTCCTCTCATCCTATGTTGGATTGGATCGCACCATCCTCTGGTAAGCCATCTGTTTCTCTAATATATAGAAAAACTTAATGATCACACTGAGCCTCTTTCTATTAAACCTATGGAATCGTGAATTAACAGATTTTGACTTATCTGTCAACTGGGAGAGAGAGGGTGTGGTCTAATCTAATCTTAACTTCTATAAACTTGGCTCATTGCTTTATCCATTTCAAAGTCATCCATAGAGCATACATAACTCCTTACAAGAGGTTTAAAATTAAACTGAAATCGAACCATAACTGTCATATCTGTAACACTGTATCATCAGGTTCTTTTCTCCAGATTTTGGGAATTTCCAATTGTTGTCAACCTGGTAGAAATCAAACATTTAGAAATCTTACCGACCCCAAACTCTTACACAATAATGCATCATTTTAAGTATTTCAAACAAATGCAGCCTTGGTGAGCAGAAGAGATTCTTTCATAAACATCTAGATATTTAAGACGTACAGACTTAACATCACCAGACACAAGAAACAGTCGTTTTTATACATTGTCCTTTATTGACATTTTGCAATTTTTAACCATTTTAAAACTCAAAAATAACTCAAAACCCAGAATAAAACAAACAGAAGCGCAGAAACAGAAGTGGCAGCTTGTGTCCAGTGAGACACTTGAGGTTCATCATGTTGGAAACAACATCAATGTCAACCTCAAACAAAACACACACACAGAGTGAACAGTGCACGTGTGTGTTTGTGCAAATGAACTCAGCGGATTCCTCGCACACATACATAACCGCACAAACACAAATTACTCAATGAAATCATAATCAAACTGAAAAAGGCAAATGAAACCAAACAAACGTCATATTACGGCAGGAAATAGTCTGCAAGTGTAAATAAAAGACATCGTCTTCATCATCAAAACATAATCAGCTGATTGTCCAGAAGTGTTAAAAGTCACAGTCAGAAAAGCTCCTGTGCTAGTTGAGTGATGTCATGTCTCACTGTAATAACTCTGCCCACCTGCCACACAGATACCATGATGAAGCAGAACTCAAGAACAGCCTCCCGTGTGTCTCTGAACATTCAAGCATTTTCTCTGTCTGACGGGATGCAGTGGGAATCTCCAATGAAAATTTCTGGTGAGGCTCTCCAGTGGGAATCTCCGGTGAGACTCTTCTTAAGAATCTCTAGTGGGAATCTCCAGTCAAGACTCTTCTTAAGAATCTCCAGTGGGAATCTCCGGTGAGACTATTCAGAGAGAGATTCTCCAGTGGGAATCTCCATTGAGACTCTTCTTAAGAATTTCTAGTGGGAATCTCCGGTGAGACTCTTCTTAAGAATTTCTAGTGGGAATCTCCGGTGAGACTCTTCTTAAGATTCTCCAGTGGGAATCTCCAGTCAGACTCTTCTTAAGAATCTCCAGTGGGAATCTCCAGTCAGACTCTTCTGAGAGAGATTCTCCAGTGGGAATCTCCAGTGAGACTCTTCTGAGAGAGATTCTCCAGTGGGAATCTCCAGTGAGACTCTTCTGAGAGAGATTCTCCAGTGGGAATCTCCGGTGAGACTCTTCTTAAGAATCTCCAGTGGGAATCTCCGGTAAGACTCTTCTGAGAGAGATTCTCCAGTGGGAATCTCCGGTGAGACTCTTCTGAGAGATTCTCCAGTGGGAATCTTCGGTGAGACTCTTCAGAGAGAGATTCTCCAGTGGGAATCTCCGGTGAGACTCTTCTTAAGAATTTCTAGTGGGAATCTCCGGTGAGACTCTTCTTAAGATTCTCCAGTGGGAATCTCCAGTGAGACTCTTCTTAAGAATCTCCAGTGGGAATCTCCAATGAGACTCTTCTTAAGAATCTCCAGTGGGAATCTCAGTTGAGACTCTTCAGAGAGAGATTCTCCAGTAGGAATCTCTGGTTGGAATCTTCTTAAGAATCTCTAGTGAAATTCTCCAATGAGATTCTGCAACGGGAGTGTCCAGTGCGATTCTCTGTTGAGATTCTGAGCATCTAGCATGACACACCACTGCAGCCTCACGCAAGCAGGACTGATTTAAATCTGCCACTCAAAAATAATGTTGAACTGGATCAAACGACTCTCTGTGGCACAAAGGCACAGGAATCATATCCCCAATAAATAGTCAAAATATTTCTGCCATCTGATTAAGTTTAAAACATCCATCATCAGCATGTTTACTCACAACTTAAAAAACCCTACATCAACTCTAAAACTCACACAACTTGCATCTTTATTCCACATGTCCATTACATTGACCTTTGAACTCTCCACATAACCTTCACCACCATCATCATCATCAGTGATTGACAGCTGTCTGTCATTTGCGTAAACACTTTTGTGTTTCTGATTTCTCTCCTCTAGTCTGAATCATTTCAGTGAATTATTTAATTCGGCTGATTTCAATGAACTGGTTCTTGATTTAAGTCATTCAGTTGTTATCATCTGGCTCAGTTTAATACACTAAAGACCATTACCGCAATACAATGAAAAAAAAAGCTGAAAGACTAAAATACAATTATATTCTGAAGGGTGAGTCAAATGATTCTCGCTGGTGATGAACAGCATCTGAACTGAAACCTTCCTTTAAGTTGTTTTGAGTTGCTCTGTTGTGAATCAGGTGAATGAATCATTATCAAGAACTGGTTCAAAAGAATCATATCCATGAATCAGGCATCAAAACTTCCTCCTGCATCTCAGATCTCTCACACAGTAAATCATCAGCGTCACACACACACACTCACACACTCCCATGGCATTTCCTTCAGTGATCTCTGAGGTTATTGGCATTTGAATAAGGCACATTGAGGCTGAACATACAAACACCCTAACTAATGCAAAACTAGTCCCAGGCTGAGTCATTGCGGAGAGGTATGTGATCCTGAACAGCAAAAACACACACAGACGGAGTAGTGACATGGTGCATTAACGGAGTTTGGGTCAGTTTGGGTTAAGTAGTCTCGGACCACCCATACAGAATATGAGTACTGCACTTAAAATAATGAGAGCTTTCCAAAAATCACAAGCTCTAATCTGATTGGAGGGTAAAGAGTCTGAAGGCCGGTTCACAACAAGAAAGATAACTATAACCCAATTGTGTAGATTCCTATCAAAACAGCTTGGCAAAAATTTGCAGAACTACAGTAAATGTGAGCGCTCCTTTAAAAATGAATATAAAACCATCATCATAGTAATTGTTCTCATAGCGAACGGGTCTTACCTGTCACTCAAACACTCTCTTCCTGTCTAAAGTGGGCCAGAATGAACTCTTTCTACTGATAGTCTGCCTACACGAGACTAACCCATCAAAACAACTCGGCTTGTATTCATGACATCATAAGTGAACGGCGGTAAAACAGCGGTCATGCACACATCAGATGGGCGTTTCTTTGCTTTTCAGGTCGGGGGCGCTGTACTGGCGTCTCATGCGCGGCGGGGTGACGTAGCCCTGCGGTTTTTGGTATTTGCCGTGCTGTTGATCCATGAGTGTGTGCGGTAGAGTCTGGTAGGTCTGGAAGGCGGGCCGCTGATGATTGACGTAC